>NC_057801.1:568680353-568874090 GCF_018294505.1 Triticum aestivum
GGGCCAGTGCTCGTCGTGAGTGTTGGTCCAACCTGTCAACCGCCGGTGGCTACCAGGGGCAACTCTGGGCTGCCTACCGGAAGTTTGGACAATCCGGTGTGCCCTGAGAACGAGATATGTGCAGCTCCTATCGGGATTTGTCGGCACAGCGGGACGCTTTGCTGGTCTTGTTTTACCATTGTCGAAATGTCTTGCGAACCGGGATTCCGAGGCTGATTGGGTCTTCCCGGGAGAAGGTATATCCTTCGTTGACCGTGAGAGCTTGTGATGGGCTAAGTTGGGCCACCCCTGCAGGGTATATTATCTTTCGAAAGTCGTGCCCGCGGTTATGTGGCAGATGGGAATTTGTTAATGTCCGATTGTAGAGAACTTGACACTTGACCTCTTTAAAATACATCAACCGCGTGTGTAGCCATGATGGTCTCTTCTCGGCGGAGTCCGGGAAGTGAACACGGTTTTGGGTTATGTTTGACGTAAGTAGGAGTTCAGGATCACTTCTTGATCATTGCTAGTTCACGACCGTTTCGTTTGCTCTCTTCTCGCTCTTATTTGCGGATGTTAGCCACCATATTTGCTTAGTGCTTGCTGCAACTCCACTTCATTACCACTTCCTACCCATAAGCTTAAATAGTCCTTATCTCGCGGGTTTTGAGATTGCTGAGTCCTCGTGACTCACCAGATACTATCACAACAGTTGCAGGTGCCGATGATACCAGTGCAGGTGATGCAACCGAGCTCGGATGGGACCTCAACGAAGATCTTGGTTTTTGCTATGTTTCGTTTCATGTTGATCAGTAGTGGAGCCAAGTTGGGACGATCGGGTATCTAGCAGTTGGGTTATCTTCTTTTCTTTTGGCTTCGTCCGTAGTCGGACTATATGTGTGCACTCTGAATGATGTATGAATTATATGTTCATTGTGTGAAGTGGCGATTTTAAGCCAACTCCTTATCCCATTCTTGTTCATTACATGGGATTGTGTGAAGATGACCCTTCTTGCGACAAAACCACAATGCGGTTATGCCTCTAAGTCGTGCTTCGACACGTGGGAGATATAGCCGCATCGTGGGTGTTACAAGTTGGTAATCAGAGCCATCCCCGACTTAGGAGCCCCCTGCTTGATTGTTTGCTGGCGTTGTTGAGTCTAGAAAAAAAATGTTTTGAGTCTTAGGATTATATATATCGGAGAGTAGGATTCTTTTTACTCCTTAGTCCCTTCGTCACTCTGGTGAGGTCTCCTGACGTAGATGTTTTGACTTTTTTCTCCTCAAATTTCACTAAAAAAATTTAGGATCACGCGGGTATCTTGGAATCGTTCCGATGGTTTTGTGACGAGAACATTGTTCTTGGTGCCTCCTGTCTATTATGTGGCATTGACCCGGGGAGTTGAGCTCCGAGGTGTTGTCGTCATAATTTTATCGTTGCAGTTCTGGAATACCTGAGTTTTGCCGACATCGAAAATCTCTTTTATGCAGTTGTTGGTGAGATAACCTCGACGCCACCCAGTACTGGGGCGGGAGTTCGGGAGTATTGCCATAACTCGTATAACGGATGCTTTTCGAAGGTTGAGGTACATGATTTCCGAAGGTTTCTTGGTTATGTGTTGACGGATGGATACAGCTTGGATGTAGGGATTGTTAGTTTTGGCTGAGATATATATTGCTTCCCCTGTATCCCAACACCAGATTGCATAACCAGAAAGTTTCGAGAGTTTTATAGGTGGGAATTCAAGTAGCTCCTAGAATATCTTTTCCACAGATGCATGATATGAGATTGGGGTTCGACGTCTAGTGGTCCGCCTTTCCACGGTCGTTTTTATAGTGGTCTCGTTGTCTCATAAAGAACCCTTGGCTATGCTGGTTCGGGGACACTTCGTATGTCATGTGCACTGCCTTGTACATGATGGTGTTGTACACTCGAGCCCGTGTGGGCCCCACCATGAAAACTTCAGACAAAATTTCTATCATATGTTTGTTCCGGCTTATTCTGCAAGCCAAATCCTTGTTTTGTTTTATTTGTGGTATTCGAGTTGCTTCGAAGTCAAATGTTGAATCCATACCTTTCCTAAACTGTGTTCTCATATTGCTATGTGAATACTAATCCTTTTGATCATTGAGGTTGTCATGTTAATTGTTTTCCAACCGGTGCACTTCTCTTCGAGATGATCCCATCATTCTCCCCATCCGCAAGATCAATTCCAAGTTTTCTCAACGATGTTTGTTTCGTTCATCTTAAGTTGTCTTTGTTTTCCCGCCCTCCCACCCTTTCTTTTCTTCAAGGACTCATATATGTTAATCAAGTATCCATTTTATTCATGTGAAGTCTCTTCACTCTTTTCAACCAATGTTCTTATCCGGTGATTCTCACGAAGATACTAACGAAGCTTCAAGTTTATTATTCTTCGTCTCTTTTCTTCTCTGGTGGATTCAATTCAAGCTTTGTCGATCATATCCTTTCCACATTTCAAATGCTATCCCATGCCGGTGCATCTCATAATTGTTCACCTCTCTCTATTTCTTCTCCGGAGTGCTTAAGATTATCTCACAAGATTCAAGTTCCTATTCTTAATCCTTTCAAGCTATTTGGAGATTATTATCTCATTCAAGTCATTTAATTCAACCGGCGCAATCCCCCCCCCCTTCAATCAATCGTTCAACAGTGTTTTCCTTTTGAGTGGGCCCTAACCCACAGGTCTTTTCCCAGGATCTTACCTAACTCTTCTAATTTTCTTGGAGCCATTCCCAAATTCTTTTCAAAGTTTGACGTAAGAATGAATTTCATCAGTCAAATGTCTTTCTCCAAGATCTTTCAAATTCTTTCATCGTTGATTCAACCTTTCTATTCTTTATTATGGAGTGTCTCAACAATTCATGGTGGTTCTCGTCATCATTCTCAGCATGTGAAGACCGAAGAAGTGTTTCCTCTAAATCTTGTCCCTTCTTTCGAAGATTCATGGCTCTCTTAAATTCTTTTCACCCATCTGGAGCAATTCAAGAGTCTTTTCAGATTGATTCTCCATAGCCAATCATCTCAGAATTATTCATTCTCAGCTTTCAACTCTCGTTCTTGAATTCTTCCGGTGCATCGTTCAAATATCCTCTAATCAGTTCATGATCTCTTCATTCTCATGTATCTAAATCCCCTCAAGTATCTTCATCCGTTTTCCAATTCTTCCTGGTGATTTGTGCCTTTGCTACGTTCATTTTCAATTCTTATGGTGGTTCGTTCAAGTTTTCACTTCCTTCATTATCATATCAATTCATTCGTTGTTTTCAAATCCCACCGGCGGTTCCATCAATAGCTTCTCAAGTTTATGCTATATCTCTCTTAATTCTTTCTACGAGAATAAGTAGTATGCCAAATCCATTGCTGGTCATCAATTTAATTTGATGAATGATAAGCATACAATAAATCTTATTCTTATTTCCTCTAGGTGATTCAATTCTTTTCTTCCGAAGATTGTTCATGATGAAGTAATTCTCGGGTCTAGTGTTCATCTTTTCTTTCCGGAGTTCCAAGTTCTCTCGGTTATCTCATCGCGAAGCTCCTTCTAAATCATCGCAAGGCTTCACCTTGTGTTTTCAACTTCTCTTTCTTTCTATCATCCTTTTATTACCGGAGTTCTTCATGGAGGCTCTACATGGTGGTTCATCAAGGATTCTTTTCATTCTTGTTCCTTGGCTATCTCATTATACTGATGTGGTCATATTCTTTTCGTTCGTCAAGCTCTTATTTCCATGTCTTTCAACCTACAAGGTTCTCATGGTGTTCCTTGTTCCTCTTTGCTAACAGAGTGTTTGCAATCTCGTTCATCTCCATTGTATTCTTTCTTTCAATTTGTTCAACCTCTCAAGGTTCTTTGGTTTCACTCGTTTGTCGGAGAAGCAACTTAGTTTTACCTCTTCTCTTCCTCTTTCGTTTCTCTCCGGTGCCATCCTAGATCTCGGGACGAGATCCTCTTGTAGTGGTGGAGTGTTGTAACGCCCCGAGACCGACGCTCCAGAAGACTTCCAGCTATTCCGAGTTTCGCCGTGCGATGTATTTGTTTGTTGCATTCTTCTTAGCTTCATTTGCATTGCATCATGTCATCATGCCATCATTTCATTAATTTTAAAACCTCAACTAAATAAATTGCATAGATCTTTTGATCTATTTAAATTGAGGGATATTCACATGGTGATTTCTCTTTAAAACATATTCAAAGTCTCCAACTATTATTAGGGAGCTATAATAAAATTATTCCATTTATTTGGAATTAACCATAACCCACTTGCAAAATATCCCATGGCGTTGTTATCTCAATTCTTGGTCTCCAACCTTGCCCATTATTTCTTTCATCATTTTCCGGAGCTCCACCAAAAATCCGAACATTTTTGGACACTTCTAAAACCTTGTTATAGTTCAAACCATTTGAATTAAATTCAAATAAGTTTGAATTTAAATCTTGCATTCGTGCCTCTTTTCTATTTTTTCCTGGATCGAGCTCATTTTTGTGAGCCCGGGAAAATTATCCGCATGCCAAACTCATTTCTCTAACCTTTTTCCTTTCCCTCTTTTCCTTCTTCCAATTATTTTCTGCTTTGGAAAATAAAAGAGAGAGGGAGAAGCCTTGCAGCCAGTCGGCCTCTTAGGCCCGGCCAACCTAGCCGGCCCAGCCAGCCCACCTAACCCCCCTAACCCTAGCTCTAACCGATCCAGCCCCCACGCAGCTCTGCTCGAACCCTTCTCCTCCCCTCGTTCCTCCTCCAGCGCCGCAGCGCACATGCATCGCTCAAACCCTGCGCTCGATCCCATCTCCCTCGCTCTCTCCCTCAATGCCGCATCCAGCCAAGGAGAGAAGATCCTCCCGCGTAGCGCCGATCCCCATCTCTCCCCGAGCGCCTTCTCCCCTCGGCCTCCTCCTCGAGCGCCTCCTCCACCCAGCAACCATGCCCCGTCGCCCCTCCGGTCGCTGCGACCAGGAGCGCCGCGCCCGACCTCCTCCTCGCCACCCCTGGAGCCGCACCGCGTCGACCTCGCCGCCGGCAGCAGCAGCAGCTGCTGCATCCTCTCGCCAACGCTATGACCTCGACCCTATCTCCTGCGCGAGACCCGCATCGCCGCCGCTCTGCTCCACGCGCCCGTCCTAGAGCTCGTCCGCCTCCCCAAGCCGCCACCCTTCACACCTCCATGCGGTTCCCCTCGTGGTACCTCTCCGAGAAGGAGCTCCGCCTCCCCTGCTTTGCGCCAAGGCCGACGCTGGCCACTTCGTCCTTCGCCGCCCTGCTGCCGCTGCAGTCCAGCCGCGCCTCTGCTTCACGTCGGTGACCTTTCTGTCGTCGTCCCCATCGACCCGAGCGTGTCCCACACGTGGCCTCGGCCTCGAGCTGTTGTCACGGCCTCTACCTTGAACGACTGAGACGTCCCCGAATGCATCCCAATCATGTAGACCCAAGACTGCCAAGTGTACCTCTACCACTGCTGTGGGATTCGCCAAGTACCAGGATGATGACGACTCGTCAAGTTCGTCTACGTGCGTGTACAACTACCGTCGTCGAGTCCGCAAGTACCACGACAACCCCGAAGGGATTCAAATCCGTCAAGTTCCTCTCCGAAACGTGAACGACTACTTCCACGACGTCCGGGAACCACTACTTCCACTACCGTCGCGAGAACGACTACTTCAACTACGGCCCGTGTACCACTACTTCCTTCGTCGTACTCGACCCGCCCCGAAATGCATGCTTCGAAGGTATAACCTCGAGACGACAGCCCGTGTATGAATGTGTGTTGTATGAGATGTACGATATGTTTGCATCATGTCCGAATCGTCATTGCAAGTTCCTCCTCGTTTGCCATGCCGTCGACCCGTGGGAACCCGGTAATCCGGGATCACCTCACCATCTTGCATGACCTGCTCACGCTCGCCTCCTTTTGCACCGGTATCTCCGTGAGCTATCGGAACCGATATGTTGCCGTGGCATCATTTTCGGATATGTTGCCGTGGCACCATTTTTGTTTCACCGCCGTGGCACCTTTTTCCTTCCGCCATGGCGACAAATGCCTCGTAACATGCTTATGTCAACCTTTTCATAAATTGCATAAACTTGCATATGTCATCCGCATCATGATAACAACAATTAAAATGTTTAAAATTGTGTTTGCATTAAATTTCTAAATGACATGTGGGGATTTACCGGAATTGTTGTTTGTTGTTTCCGGCCTCATTTAAAATTGCCTAGCTAGGTAGTTTTAATATGCTTCACCCCCTTTTGCCATGTTTAATAACATTTAATACTGTTGGGTACATAACCGAGAGAGAACTGAATAATTGATGTGGTGTTCCGTCAATATGCAACTCGTTGCATATTGAGCTCCACTTAACTTGTAGTATTGTTTGTTGCACTTTGCCATGCCATGCTTCTTTAAACCTGACATGCACCATACTTGATTGTGCATCATGCCATGATTATGCTTGTGTGTTTACCATGTTGTTTGCTTCTTTCCGGTTTGCTTCTCTCGTTAGCTTCGGTTTCATTCCGGAGTTGTGAGGATTCGTTCGACTATGTCCGTTTGTCTTCTTCATGGACTCGTTCTTCTTCCTTGCAAGATCTCAGGCAAGATGACCATTACCCTTGATATCACTTCTATCTTTGCTTGCTAGTTGCTTTGTTCGATCGCTATGCTGCGCTACCTATCACTTGTTTACCATGCCTCCCAAATTGCTATGTCAGCCTCTAACCTTTTCACCCTTCCTAGCAAACCACTGCTAGGCTATGTTACCGCTTTGCTCAGCCCCTCTTATAGCATTGTTAGTTGCAGGTGAAGTTGAAGATTGCTCCATGATGGATAGGATTATGTTGGGATATCACAATATCTATTATTTAATTAATGCATCTATATACTTGGTAAAGGGTGGAAGACTCGGCCTTTTGCCTGGTGTTTTGTTCCACTCTTGCCGCCCTAGTTTCTGTCATATCGGTGTTATGTTCCTGGATTTTGCGTTCCTTACGCGGTTGGGTGATTTATGGGACCCCCTTGACAGTTCGCTTTGAATAAAACTCCTCCAGCAAGGCCCAACCTTGGTTTTACCATTTGCCTACCTAAGCCTTTTTCCCTTGGGTTCTGCAGACTCAAGGGCCATCTTTATTTTACCCCCCCCCCCCCGGGCCAGTGCTCGTCGTGAGTGTTGGTCCAACCTATCAACCGCCGGTGGCCACCAGGGGCAACTCTGGGCTGGCCTACCGGAAGTTTGGACAATCCGGTGTGCCCTGAGAACGAGATATGTGTAGCTCCTATCGGGATTTGTCGGCACAGCGGGAGGCTTTGCTGGTCTTGTTTTACCATTGTCGAAATGTCTTGCGAACCGGGATTCCGAGGCTGATCGGGTCTTCTCGGGAGAAGGTATATCCTTCGTTGACCGTGAGAGCTTGTGATGGGCTAAGTTGGGACACCCCTGCAGGGTATATTATCTTTCAAAAGTCGTGCCCGCAGTTATGTGGCAGATGGGAATTTTTTAATGTCCGGTTGTAGAGAACTTGACACTTGACCTCTTTAAAATACATCAACCGCGTGTGTAGCCGTGATGGTCTCTTCTCGGAGGAGTCCGGGAAGTGAACACGGTTTTGGGTTATGTTTGACGTAAGTAGGAGTTCAGGATCACTTCTTGATCATTGCTAGTTCACGACCGTTCCGTTTGCTCTCTTCTCGCTCTTATTTGCGTATGTTAGCCACCATATTTGCTTAGTGCTTGCTGCAACTCCACTTCATTACCACTTCCTACCCATAAGCTTAAATAGTCTTGATCTCGCGGGTTTTGAGATTGCTGAGTCCTCGTGACTCACCAGATACTATCACAACAGTTGCAGGTGCCGATGATACCCGTGCAGGTGATGCAACCGAGCTCGGATGGTAGCTAAACGAAGATCTTAGTTGTTGCTATGTTTCGTTTCATGTTGATCAGTAGTGGAGCCAAGTTGGGACGATCGGGGATCTAGCAGTTGGGTTATCTTTTTTTCTTTTGGCTTTGTCCGTAGTCGGACTATATGTGTGCACTCTGAATGATGTATGAATTATATGTTCATTGTGTGAAGTGGCGATTGTAAGCCAACTCCTTATCCCATTCTTGTTCATTACATGGGATTGTGTGAAGATGACCCTTCTTGCAACAAAACCACAATGTGGTTATGCCTCTAAGTCGTGCTTCGACAAGTGCGAGATATAGCCGCATCATGGGTGTTACAGACGTCCAGTTCAGCAATGCGGCACGGTCAGATCGTGCTGGCCATCCGAGGCGGTGCTGGTATTCACCCTGCGCGCAACGACCCGGAGTGCTGCGGGCGATGGTCCCAAGACCCCGGAGTGGTTAGGATGTAGACCGGCGGGGACCTCTCTGCTGAGCCTAGGTCGGGCTACGACGTGTTGATCTTCCGAGGGCGGGCATTGACCCCAAAAAGGTGTGTCCGACCAGAGTGATCGAGCGTGTTGGGTAACGTGGTGCACCCCTGCAGGGAAGTTATATATTCGAATATCGTGTCCATGGTAATGGACGTTTAGACTTATATCCTGATCTTATACAACTACAAATGGATACTTGAGATATGTGGCTCCGGGATTGCTTTCTCGCAGGGAGTCGAGGAAGGATCTCTGGGCATTAATGTTACAACATGCTTGTTAATTATAAACTGCTATTCTTTACTCTTCTACTTGCTGCAAGATGCTCGGAGCTGCGTGAAGATGCTAGTCTTTGATAGGCTAGGCCTTCCCCCTTCTTTTCTGGCATTCTGCATTTCAGTCCACAGATACAAGCCTTTCATTTGACACCAGTGCATACTTAGTATATATTTGATGCTTGCGAGTACTTTGGATGAGTACTCACGGTTGCTTTGCTACCCCCTTTTCCCCCTTCTTTCTTCTTTCCGGTTGATGCAACCAGATGATGGATCCCTGGAGCCAGATGCCATCACCGATGGATGCTACTACGTGGAGGCCGTCGACGACCAGGAGTAGTTAGGAGGTCCCAGGCAGGAGGTCTTGCCTCTTCGATCGTGTTGCTTTTGTGCTAGCCTTCTGAAGGCATCCTTGTTCAACTTATGTCTGTACTCCGATATTGTTGCTTCTGCTTACTCTTGTGTATCGAGCTATGTATTCGAGCCCTCAAGGCCCCTGGCTTGTAATATAAAGCTTGTATTATTTTTGATTGTGTCTAGAGTTGTGTTGTGATATCTTCCCGTGAGTCCCTGATCTTGATCGTACACATTTGTGTGTATGATTAGTGTACAGTCGAATTGGGGGCGTCACAAGTTGGTATTAGAACCGACTGCCTGTAGGATCCCCCTTTCCAACTCCTTGGCCGAAGTTGAGTCTAGTCTTTGAAAAACTGTTTTACTAACATGGCTGTGTGGCTTACGGGCCCACGTCGCCATTGGGTGGTATTAGGATCTTTTATTCCTCGTCTATACTCTGGGACTCTGATCTCTCTTCTATTCGGGTTAAATGATTTTGTTAACTCTAACTCTAGGATCTCGTAAATACTTCCTCCCGGAGAGCCCTTCACTCCAGATGATGGCTTGGTGCACCAGAAGATTCTGAAGATACTCTCCGATACTTTTCCGAGACCCTTGTACCCTTCGTCGTTGCAATCCCTACCACCATTAAATCCTTATGCGTAACTACCTATGTTGTCGTTCATACCTTCATCCCTTGTTGCTCTTGTTATTACAAGATGTCCTGAAAAATCCTTCCATGTTCCGAGAATTCTTTATGCTTACCGCCCTGCAGTTCCTTGCCACATGAATACCCCTATGGATAATTACTCGCGCTTGCCGAGTATCCGTTTATCCACAGTTGTTCATGTGATTCACAAGATACTTTGGAATACCATCCGACCTTCCGATAATCCTCTCCAACTATTGCGCTGCTAATATTTATGTGCTTGCATTATGGTTACTTCCATTTTTCTAGCAATACTCATTAGCATCCTTTGTCATCATAATTCCGAGCATTTGATTTGATTCGTTTGCAAATGCTCGCGATCATCGGTCCTATTTAAAATTCTCCCCTTGGTTTAGATGTCACTCCGGACATGAGCTGGTGCTCAGCGAACCAAGCCTTGATTGATTGTTGATCTATATCTTTTCAACTTACTTGTCTTTGATCAGAGCCTCTACTTATGATCCCCCAATTTGGAAACCATAATTCCTTTGTATTTGAGCTTTGAATTAGTCAGTTGTTTCTATAACCTGACCTACTTGCATTCTTTCTTCTTCTGGTTGAGTACCAATACTTACATCAGATCCATTGTGGACCTCCAGGTCCTTTGTTGGGTTTTATCCAATAGGGTCCTTCATATTCAGTAACCTTTTTTTTGAGAAATAATACAGTGGGAGAGGCTCCCACTGTGTTTGTATTACTCAAGAAGTAAGGTACAATGTACAATCCATATTTACAGACATCTCATCCTCCACTTTGGGAGGGAGTGTGGATAAATAGAGACCTGGACTAACTAGTTGGGATGGAGGTTGTTTACAAAGGAGAGAATAAAGTCTCTCAAATCAACTTTGGTTCTGTATTGAAGTAGGACAAAGTATTTTTTGAACCTATCAAGCTAATTATGATATGTTGGAGTGATGCCTCTAAAGAGTTTGTTATTCCTTTCTTTCCATATGCTCCAGGCTGCTTGCAAGAAGATTTCCATGAACATGGGCTTATCCCAATTATTAGAGGCTTTGCTTATCCATTGCAATCTGGATCCAGATGCATCCCACGTGATTCCAATTTTGGACCAGCTGTATTTGCTAAATGGGCATTGAAAGATCATGTGTTCTACATCCTCTTCAACTAGTTGGTCACACAAGAGACAGCTGAGGTCATCTCCGATGTTATAATGTCTTCTCTTCAGCATATTACGAGTATTTAGTCGATCAGAGAGGAGGAACCATCCAAACATCTTGATTTTTAGTGTTACCTTGCTCTTCCAAAGCCAATGATAGGATTGGTGTGCCTTCGCATCCCGAAAATAGAACTTGTAGTATCTGTTTGCTTTGAATTCCTTCGAGCCCCAACAATATTCCCATGTGTCATGTGTGTATGGAGTTTCCTGATTGCCAATGTGTAGCACTTTTTGTTGCAGGTCACGGACTTCATCAAGTGATTGTATGGAGAGGGGGAGGTGGAATGTTTCATGGAGGGAAGTGGATCCCAAGAAATCCTTGACAGAGATGTCCTTGTTCAATGCAAAAGAGAAGGCTCGAGGGTGCGATTCTTCCAGCACAGACTCCAACCAAAGATCTTTCCACATAAGGATCGTGTCCCCCACATTTACATTTGCCTTGGAAATGCCTCTAAATATTGGTGTAAGTTTCAGCACGTCTTTCCACCAGAACGATCCACATGGCTCCGACGCATGTGGGATGTTGTGCGTGTAATATGTTGTCCATATCAGCTCCACCCAGGGCAGGTCATGATGATTGTAAAATTTGTGCAGATATTTGTGGAGGAGGGCTTCGCTTTGGATACGGAGATTGATGATACCGAGGCCGCCACATTCTTTTGGTCGGCAAACCATGTCCCAAGCCGCTAGTGAATTGCATTTATCTCCTTGCTCCGTTTTTTTTGTCCAAAGGCATTTCCTTCTGAGTTTATCTAGCATTTCTAGGATCTTCGGTGGAAATTTGAGGGAACAGAGAGCAAAAATTGCGAGTGATGTGACCATTGTGTTGAGGAGAGATAGTTTTGCACCATATGACATTAGAGTAAGAGTGCTGGTCATTCTTCTTTCCATCGAGCAAACTAGAGGCATCAGATCTTGGACTGTGGGTTTGGTAATTCCAAGAGGCAATCCCAAGTAAGTGAAAGGCATAGATCCTACCGTACAGCCAAAGATTGAGGCGATGGCGTTGTAGCAGTCGGGGTCACAGTTGATCGGGATTAATGTGGATTTGTGAAAATTTATGTTTAAACCAATGGAAGCAGCATAATCAGAGAGAATGCCTTTGATCATCGTAGCTTGCTCAACTGAGGCTGGAAGTAGAATAATCGTGTCGTCAGCATACTGGATCACCGGGTAATCTTTCTGGTTTGGTCTCTGAAATGGAAGTTGAATTTGTCCTTGTCGGAACGCGTCATTAATAGCAGCCTGAAGAAGATCTGCAGCCAGAACGAAGATGAGTGGTGATAGGGGATCACCTTGACGAACCCCACACTTGCAAAGAAACTGTCGGCCTGGCACACTATTGAGGAGGACAGAGGATTTTCCCGATGAGAAGATGCATTTAATCCAATCCAGCCATTTGGCATCAAATCCCATATGCTCCATAATTTTAATCATGGAGTCATGTTCAATCGTGTCAAAAGCTTTGGCAAAGTCTAGCTTGAGCAAGACAATTTTTTGTTTTGAAGTTTGGCATTGGTGTATGTACTCGAATGCCCAAGCCAAGCAATCTTGTATGAATCTGCCTTTGATGAATCCGTATTGATTGCGATGGACAATTTTAAGAATGAGCTTTTGTAGTCGGTTTGCGAGGAGTTTCGTTATGACCTTAAGGCAGCAATTGAGTAAAGTGATTGGCCGAAAATCCGAAACAGACTCTGGAGAACGAACCTTGGGTATGAGTGTAATAAAGCCCTCATTAATGCTTTCAAGGTTGAGACCACCTTCGTAAAATTGATTGCATAGGCCATAGAAGTCATGTTTGATCAAATGCCAGCATTTTTTCAGAAATAGGCCATTGAAGCCGTCCGGGCCAGGAGCTCGGTCAGCCGGCATCTCCTTGATAACAGCATCAATTTCATCTATGGTGAACGGGACTGTTAACTGATCCAGCCCCTCTACTCTATTGATAATGTTTTGTAGGTTAAACTTCATTTGAAACTCCCCAGATTTACCCAGTCTCTCTTTGAATGCTTGATATATGATCGCCTCTTTGCTTATGTGATCTTCCACCATTGTACCGTCAGGAAGCTTTAGAGTTGGGATCAAGTTGCGTCTGAATCTTTCCGAGGCCATGGCCTTCAAAAACTTGGGGTCTTCATCCCCCATTTTTACCCATCGAATGGTGCACCGCTTCTGCCAATATTGTCTTTGGTAGTTCAGTAGACGTAGAATGTGTTTCTTTAAAATCCTCCTGAAATTTTGTTCTGGTGTCGTAAGCATTCGGAGGTTTTCAAGGGCATCAATGTTAGCCAGAGCAAGATTGGAGTTTTCAATAGCCACCTTGAGTTTGGAGATTCGTTTGCTCCACTTCTTCAACTCATATCTTAGGGCTTTGAACTTTTTGCAAATGATAGTGGCTGCATTTGCATTTGTATCTTTTATCGGTCTTGTCCAGACAGCCTGAACTAGGTCCAAAAAGCCCGGATGTTCCACCCAATAAGACTCAAATCTGAAAATGTTGCTTCGAGGAATAGAGGTTTCAATTTTGACAACACAAGGGATATGATCAGAGACTGGCTTCCCTAGTGGCATAACAAGTGTATTAGGGTAAGTTGCAGTCCAGTTGATGGAAGTGAGGAACCAGTCAAGCTGCTCCAAGAGGGGGTCGGTTTGCATATTGCTCCAGGTGTAAGCACGGCCCTTGATTGGTAGTTCAATTAGCTGTTGGGAGCGGATGAAGTCATTAAATGCTATCATATCATTAGGGTTACCTCCAGGTTTATTTCTGTTGTCAGGGCTACGAATATAGTTAAAGTCTCCAAGTAGCAACCAGTCCTCATTGGAGGGAATGTGCAAGTTGTGAAGCCATTGAGTATATATCACACGAGGGTCGCCCTGACACGGACCGTACACATTAACTAATGTCCATTCTTGAGCAGATTGTGTGGAGCGAAATTTGATTACAAGGGCAAAATCTTCTTGGAAGAGCACTGTCCCAGTGAAAATGGCACTGTTCCAAATTGTTGCAATGCCACCAGAGGCACCTTGAGAAGGTATAAACGCGAATTTATCAAATCGTCGTGGGCAACAGGACTTGAGGAACAGATTATCAATGTGGGCTTTTTTTGTTTCTTGCAGACAAATTACTGCGCAACCACTGGAGGAGATCGCATTCGATAAGGCCAAAAGCTTAGGTTCAGAGTTTAATCCCCTTACATTCCAACATAAAATATTCCAATTTGCTAAGAGTGCCATGATAAACTGAAGGAAAATAAAGCAACAACTGAAATAAAGAAGGCAGGTAAGTTAGGCGTTGGAAGGGCCCTCCTCAGGCTCAGCCAGCAGAACTTCGGCTGTTATTTCTTCTGGTGGGATGGCACACTTAGAGATTCCAATTTGCTGCAACACAGGAACTGGAGTGGGTGGGGGGATCATGTCATTCTTGGAGGAATCCGGCACACCATGGCTTGATGGGGCAGCAGCAGAGGGGATGCACCTTGGTTTAACACGAGAGGCTCTAGCCCTGCTGTCAGAGACTGAGTGTGTTTTAAACCCATCATACTTGTTTGAATGGTTGCTGCGACGTACCTCCATCACAGATTCTGGAGCTTTGGCTTTGCTTCGTCTACTAGTTGCTGCCTCAGATACAGCATTTCCAGAGGAGCCAGAGGATCCCGTAGTCACAGAACCAGAGGAGGTGTTCGAGGAGTGATCAGAAAGTGATTCTGTAGCCTGCATGGCAGTGTCATTTTCATCCAAGATTTCTGTGATAACCACCTGAGACTTAGGAGGGTTTGGGGCAACAACCATATCCTCAGAACGGGTCAGGGTCCAAGTACTGCTGCCAGGTATGACTTCAGTTGCCTGAGCCGAATCTTCAGAGTGCTGGACAGTGCGAGTAGCCGATATAACTGAAAAAAGTCCCTCATGTTCAGAAATGCTAACCTTCAGCTTCACTGTAATATCACGGAATCCATAACCCGAGCTCCAGGGTCCATAAGCAGCAGTGATCGGCCGAATAGCCGCGAGCAGGTAAGTATTCAGCCTTAGCATGGGGACACATTCATTGATCAGAAGAGAAGCAAACATGTTTCCAGGTGACTGTACCTGCAGATGTAAACCAGCATTTGAAATGGTCATAGATATATCTGTGGTTGGAACTGCCAGAGAGCCTGCAGAGCTGTGACGAGCAGGGGCATTAGAGGTCGAGGCTCCAAGTGCCGAAACATCAAGAGAAGATCCATTGGCACCAATTAGCTGACTGAAGATGTTCAGTGGCACCAAAGCATATCCATCAGATAAGGTTGCACTGGAGTCAGAACTGCTGACGATAGAGATGGAATCATTCCAAGCCGCTGCCGGGCTATCCTGCATATTGTTAGAGGGATGGACCCCATGGTAAACCTGCAACCCCTCACCTGCCAACCAAGCCTGAAAGTTGAACACAGCCGGAGGTGAGTGCGGAGGAGAGGGAGGCCAAACTCCCCACTGAGGTTGAAACTGAACATTGGCCGCAGCCTCCTGCGCTGCAACCTCATTTGCCGCGTCCTCATTGACATTAGCAGCAGCATTTTGAGCGATCCAGTTATGGAGTTGCATCTGGTAAATTTGCTCAGCAGTGAGATTATCTCCATAAAGAGGATGAGGGAGACCATCTTCAGGGGCTGGGTCTTCAGTAGCAGGCGGGACATCTGGAATGTGCGCGTTCCAGTCACTGCTACGAAGCATTGTGACAGCAACTGTCCAGCTCTGCCGCGCTCCTCCCAGTTGCCGCATAACCAAACTCTTGGGAACAAATTTGAGGTGGATGACACGGACTTTGAGCAGAACAAAGCGACGATCACCACGTGGATTGTGCCACTCAACTAGCTGACCAAACTTGTCTACTGATTTATGCATGTAATGTTGCGTTTGATAGTCATATGGAAATCCTATGTAAAGCAGCCAAATCTCAGGCCCAAAGAAGTAATCCTCATATTAAGAGCAGCGTCGTGGGGAACAAACGAGATCACAACATGCTCATCAAATTCATCCTCATCAATTTCAAACGTGGTTCCAACAACAGCATCTCTCACAATCGTATCCGTAAAACCAAAAATACCAACTCCCAGAGGATGATCACCCGCTTCAGTGGGAAAGAACTCAGATTCATGGAGCAAACCTTCGATGATGTGACGGAGAGCTGCTTTGCGGTGAAAGGGGATGACTCTGTCAGCTTCGGCGATGGCGAGGAAATCGTGACGCAGAGGAGGGACGGGGCCAATCACCATATCATCCCTCACCCGGCGATCCGGCGGACCAAGCTCCACGGTCATCCCCGTCGGGAGGTAGGGGATGACATTGACGGGAAAGTTGGCCATGGCAGTAGCTCGCAGCAGAGGCGCAGTGGAAGACACAGAGGTCGAGGCAGAATGCGGAGCGGCGTCCCTTGGGGGTAGCTTGGGGACCCAACGCCACCCTTTGCTCCACCGTGGAGATGCACAGGATGACGCCACGTGCCGCCCCGAGCCACAGATATTACATCAAACGGTAGAGGTAGACTGCTGTTTTGTCGTGTCCAAGTTGGTAGAAGCAGTAAATGGCGCGGTCAAATCAGGTTTATGATTCTGCGATACTGTAGAATTGGCAAGCGATTTATTTTTCCCAAAAAATATTTCTGTTGCGTTTGGATGTGTATCAGACAAATATGGATCAGATCGCTTGCGGGGCGGGGGTGGATCATTTGTTCCCGAAGGTAAAGAATAGTCTTTATTGAAAGTGTTTCGATCCTTTTCTGAATGACCCAACGAAAAAACTGACCGGGTGCCCATGCAGTTAGTGGGCCTGGAAGTGGAGGCATGTAAGTACCCATGAGTTTGTTTGGGCCTCAATAAAAACGGTCCACCTGATGACGATGACATTGTTTGGGAGTATGGCCCAGGAAGGAGCACTGTTTGCAATGAAATGCCCCAGGACAGTAGAAGGATAAGTGGGCCGAGGACCCACATATGTAACAAACTGTGTCCCGAGCCTGGTTCCCGCCAATATGATTGTTGTTTGAAGATACTGGAATATCCACCTGGTCACAAGTACACGGCCTATCTCAGCAAGTGGAGCAATACATACCAGGACAGGAGAAAGCGAGATGTCCCGTATCGTTGCAAGAGGCGCAGAGATTCAGGCGGCCATAAATATAGTCCATAGTTGGCACACTACGCAGTTTCCAACTGTGGGCAATATGATGATCCGAATGGCCCACCTTTCTGTAATCAATGATATGACGCAGAATAAAATCCGGGATAGATTGCCAAGATACCTCCCTAAACCGACAACCTTCAAAGCTTGTATTATTGGTCATAACTCTGCCATTATGAATTGATGGAATGGTCCCAAAAGTAATGGCTGGCAATAATGAAGGCGAAGTCAGCTCCAAAGATGGCTCCTTACCAACAATATTTGAATTTTGGTTATCCAAGATATCAGATTGGTCCCTGGCCGGAGTAAAATTTGAAGATGAGGGTTCCGGTCGGGCAGCCATTGCCGGCGGTTGGAGAAAACCAAATTTTTGCAGCTCTGCCTTAGAGGCATCAGAATGATGCACCCCACCTTGTAAGAATGAAAGTTTAGACCTGATAGCAATCGGTGATCGAGAAGCGACCTCGGGACTGTGAGCATCAAGATGCCAAAAGTTGTCCAAATGAGTCGATCGTGTTGCCTCCGGACGAAAAAGTTGAAAATGACAAACGAAGTCGGGCCAAACTCGATCTTTGAGCCCATAGATGAAGTGACCCACACGATTGGATGCAACAGAGAATCGGTAAGATCGTCCATGAAGATGGTGCACCTTGAGACCGGATGGTAGACCACCAATGCAACATTGAAGTGCAATGGCCACCGATTCTTCAGAAAGAGAGAAAGAAGCCGACGAGAAGAAGACAACCAAGAAGAATTCCTTGGTCGATCCAGAAGGGGAGAAGTGAACAGATGATCCAAAACGACGACGCACCTGAGCCGCAACCGCAAGGCCGTGCGAGAAGTCCCAGTGTAGAAGGCCTTCCATTAGCAACTAGGGTAGAGATCTCCATGGTTGGGTGGTGGAGGTGGAGGTGGAGGTGGGAGAGGAGATCTCCATCTCGTAGCTTCATATTCAGTAACCTTGTGATCCTTTCCTCAGATACATAATGCCTTTGGTAGATTGAATCCCCTGCTTTTGTCAATCATGCTCTGCTTTCGAGCTTGAGTTATTTATTCCTAAAGTTTGTGGTACGTGTTCCTAAGATGCCCCGATGGGTTGAACCTATGCCTTCCACAATCTGTGTGAACCCAGAAAACTTCTACGGGTCATGCTCTACTAGTGTTATGCTAGATAAAATCTGAACACTATGGCTTTGTCGAAAATAAGAAGTGAATGATAGGTTATGCTTTGATGAAGTGGGAGTCGACCATGATCCTTTGTGTTCATGCCCATGGACCCGATGTGGAACTTATCATGGAAGGTTCTTGAAATAATAATAATCCCCTTTTTGATAAGTTCATCTTATATCTATGTTTGGTCCTTTGCCACCATGGTTCCGACTAGATTGTTCTTCTTTGATCTCATTTCTCGGACAAGTTAAAGTACTTGTCTTCTGCAGATCTTTTCTTCTGTCCAACCTCTATCTGGTTCTACCTTCGAGTATTACCCTCTAGTATCTCGAGAATATCACGGAACTACATAACATCTTATGAGTTCTTCATGAACTATTAATTTTCGCTGATTCCAAGTTTCTACGGGTTCTGAGCTGTTAGACACTCAAGAACGCTGATAACTGATTCGATGTCTACACTTTCCTTTCCATTATTTGGTTTAAACCTTCTTGTAACGTAACCTATATGAGCAGTGATAATTCGCTGCTTATGTAAATGCCTCGATGTACAACTCTGTCAGCAAGACCTTGTTACTATGATTGATGACATTCTGGTAGCCATCGATGGGCGAGAACTTTGCCTGTTGGTCCACCTCGTCTTAACAAGCAGGGAAATGGTTCTCTTCATCCCTCGCCCTTGGTACCAACGTTGTTGCCAACATAACTGACAGGTTGTCCTCTGACCTGCCTTGCTCATGACCGTGCAAAATGTAGCGCCTTCCTGCTGTTAACCCACATGGTGGGCACATAACCCACAGTTCCACAGGATCGAAACCTGACTCTCCTGTACAACCTTGACTCCGAAATATTCTTTGCACTTGTCTTCGTTGCAAATCACGAGCCCCCTTCCTAGTGATCTATTATGGTATCAGACGCAATACTTATTCTCGGTGTTTTGAACCCCTTTAACCCTCTATTTCAGACATCGAACGATTGCCTACCCGGTTGAAGCTTCTTATTGCTCCTCCTTACCTTGCTCTCGGTGACTTTCTTGAATTTTAACTCGGGAGATGCCTCTATGCCACGTTCGTCGAGATAGCCATGGGTACATATCTTGTTTTGAGCTTCGTTCTCTCTGAGTCTTTCCCCCTTACTCCACCCCTTAAATCTCGGGACGAGATTTCTTGTAGTGGAGGAGAATTGTGACGCCCAGATAATTAAGCTATAGTAATCCTCCGTTAATGGTGCCACGTCATTACATTACTGTTGCTAATCCTCACTTGATCCAAATCACTGTTCAGATTCAAACTCAAATTTGAAGTCAAAATTCAAATTTGCCAAACATGAAAAACAAATGTTCAAAGTCTTGTAAATAACCTCTGGATATTTGTCCTGTTGAAACCCATATTTTATAAATTATTTAAATGCCCTTAAATGAATAAAATAGGGGTCAAAATAATATTTTTAAATCACTTTTAAATTTCTAAAAATTCTAAGGCTTTCCAACTACTTCTTAAACTTCTTGAGGCAGTGCTAAATACTACATAATAATTATTGAGACAAGTTACACATTTTACAAAAGTATTTTGGAGCAAAAAGAGAATGCAAATAGAAAAGTCAAAAGGAAAACTCCCCTGACTACCTTTCGGCCTCGACTAACTGGCCGGCCCAGTCGACCACCCACCCGAGCCAGCCCACCTAACCTCCCGGTCGCTCCTCCCTTCCTGTTCCTCTGTCTCGGTCGCTACAGGGGCATGGCTGCCCCCGACCACCTCGCCGGTGACGCCGGGAGGGGATAAGGCCTCCAACGCTCCTGGCTCCTCGTTCCCCTCTCCCACTTGCCCCCTCGCTCACCACTCCCCTCTCTCACCTTCCAGATCCACCTCGCTCTCCCTCTGGCTCTACCCCCCCCCCCCACGTTGCCTGACGCTGTTGTCGCCGTTCGACGTCGATCCCGCGGCCACCGGCCGCCCCGCGCCAAGCTGGCATGTCCACGAGCTCCGCCACGTTTGTCCTCATCGCCTGGGGCCAGTCGTTGCTGCGGGGGAACACCACAGGCCCTAGATCGAACCGGCGTCCGCCTCGGATCACCGAAGCTCCACCGCTCTGTTCGTCACCTCCCCTGCACTACAAAGCCGTCGAGGGCTTTTCTTAGCCGCACAGTGAGCTCCGCTCCTCCCCCCTCCTTCTGTCGCTCTTTTCCGCGCACGTAACCGCCATCACCATGGATGGCCGTGCTGAGCTCCACCGCGCAGCTAGTCGGTGTCGCTGTAGTCGTTGCCAAGGTCAGGCAAGCATGTCAATGTGCTCAGGGCGCCTCCCTGGTGCCGCCCGAGCCTCCAGCTCGCCTCCTCGTGCCCTCTGTCGATGTTGGCGGAGATGGCCGAACTCCGCGTCCGCCTCGCGGCGTGCCGTTGTCGTTTTAGGCCTTCTCAAGGCCAACCGTTAGCGCCACGCGACGCGCCTCGCTCCCCTCTTTCGAACGCCACCCCGCGCGCACAAAACGATGGTCGTAGCGCGTTTTCCAGCAAAGTCCCGAGCCGCGCCGCCGCGATCTGCGTCGCCGGAGCTTCACCACTGGTCGCGCTGACGTGGCTACCTCGGGGCCACCCGCTGGGTCGCTGACCGGTGGCCCCAGTGGCCCCCGCTGGCCCTGCCTTAACCGGGTTGACCGGTCAATCTTGCTGACTGGGCTGGGCCCAGCAGCTGACGTGTGGGCCTCCCCTGTTAGAATGTTTTAAAAATAAATAAATCTACTAACTATAATCTGTTAATTAATTAGTAATTTAGTTAGTCACTGACACCTCGGGCCCACCCCTCTAATTAGTCTGTTAGTTTAGTTTAAATTGCTGTTAAAACTAACAGAGGCTGACATGTGGGTCCCACTGGACCCACAGGTCAGGTTTGACCCAGTCAACCATCCTGTTGACTGCTGACATCACCTCTACATCATGCTGACGTCATATTCCATTTCTGTTAATATAAATAATTCCAGAAAATGGTTTAATCTTTAAAAATTCATAGTAAATAAACCGTAGCTCAGATGAAAAGGTTTTATATATGAAAGTTGCTCAGAAAAATCCAAAGAATCTGAATATGCGGTCCGTTCATCTATCACATGCCTCTAGCATGCTGAACATGGAACTGTCCCCTCTCTTTTCATCTGCCTGAAAATGCTAAACCTGGGGAAACATTCCCGGATGTTATCCCCCTTCGCCGGTAACGTGTAGCACCGTGTTAGAACACGTTCAGCTCTGCCTGTTGTCCTGTTATGCTCTTGCTTGCTATGTATTTACTGTTTTCTCCCCCCTCTCCTCTTCGATAGACCCCCGAGACCGCTGCTGATGCCCCTGTGATCGACTACGTCGACGACGACCCTCCTTTTTGTCTGAGCAACCAGGCAAGCCCCCCCCCCTTTGATCATCCCGATATCGCCCATTCTATACTCTCATGCTTGCATTAGATTTTTCTACTGTTATTGTTTGCTCCTATTCTGATGCATAGCCTGCTTTTGTACCTGTTATTGTTACCTACCTGCTTATCCTAAACTGCTTAGTATAGGTTGGCTAGTGATCCATCAGTGACCCCCCACTTGTCCTTGTTGCCCCAGCTTCATCATCGACGCCTCGATCGACGTGATCGACGACCAGAGCCCGACACCTCACATCACATCACGCCCCTTTTTGTTGCTCGACTCTGCAGAGCTACTATCGAGTGCCAAGGGTGATCCCTCATAACGCACTCCTGATGATAATTATGTAGTATAGCTATTCGGTCGTGGTCATCGAGGGTGATTTCCTCTTTTACCATTCCCGATACGCTTCTGTCGTTCAACACCTCAAGTGTGAACCTCGAGGGTGGTCCCTCTTATGTTCACCTTGATGATTACATTGAGTGGAACCCTCCGGGGGTGATTCCTCGGGTTTTCCCCTTGATGTTTGGACACATGATTACAATGACTTTACTTGAGGCCTTGGTGAAAGTCGGGCGGGCCCGGAGAGCACCCGCAAGATAATGACGTGGCACGGTCGGGCATTCTGAGCCCTTGTCGTAAGTCCACGAGACGGGGTGACAGGGTCACTTTCGATCGTGAGTCTCTGCTCGTCTCCGCAAGCTAATAATACACTATGGTTTGGGTATTTGTTCTGAGTTGGCCTCTGGCCTTTACGCACTAACCACCACGCGAGAATAGATATGGGCCTCAACATCGCAGTATCAGCCGAAGCTTTGTCAGACGTCCAGTTCAGCAGTGCGGCACGGTCGGATCGTGCTGGCCATCCGAGGCGGTGCTGGTATTCACCCTGCGTGCAACGACCCGGAGTGCTGCGGACGATGGGTCCAAGACCCCAGAGTGCTTAGGATGTAGACCGGCGGGGACCTCTCTGTTGAGCCTAGGTCAGGCTGCGACGTGTTGATCCTCCGAGGGCGGGCATTGACCCCAGAAAGGTGTGTCCAACCAGAGTGATCGAGCGTGTTGGGTAACATGGTGCACCCCTGCAGGGAAGTTATATACTCGAATACTGTGTCCACGGTAATGGACGTTCATACTTATATCCTGATCTTATACAACTACAAATGGATACTTGAGATATGTGGCTCCGGGATTGCTTTCTCGCTGGGAGTCGAGGAAGGATCCCTGGGCATTAATGTTACAACATGCTTGTTAATTATAAACTGCTATTCTTTACTCTTCTACTTGCTGCAAGATGCTCGGAGCTGCGTGAAGATGCTAGTCTTCGATAGGCTAGGCCTTCCCCCTTCTTTTCTGGCATTCTGCAGTTCAGTCCACAGATACAAGCCTTTCATTTGACACCAGTGCATACTTAGTATAGATCTGATGCTTGCGAGTACTTTGGATGAGTACTCACGGTTGCTTTGTTACCCCCTTTTCCCCCTTCTTTCTTCTTTCTGGTTGATGCAACCAGATGATGGATCCCTGGAGCCAAATGCCACCGCCGATGGATGCTACTACGTGGAGGCCGTCGACGACCAAGAGTAGTTAGGAGGTCCCAGGCAGGAGGTCTTGCCTCTTCGATCGTGTTGCTTTTGTGCTAGCCTTCTTAAGGCATCCTTGTTCAACTTATGTCTGTACTCCGATATTGTTGCTTCCGTTTACTCTTGTGTATCGAGCTATGTATTCGAGCCCTCGAGGCCCCTGGCTTGTAATATAAAGCTTGTATTATTTTTGATTGTGTCTAGAGTTGTGTTGTGATATCTTCACGTGAGTCCCTGATCTTGATCGTACACATTTGCGTGTATGATTTGTGTACGGTCGAATTGGGGGCATCACAACGGGCGCCCGTGGCCACGACCAGGGGATGCCGCGATTCCCGCGGACCGGCAGGGCAACAGCAGTAGCCCCTCCCTCCTCCCCCCCCCCCCCCCCCGCGATGCCCAGAGATCGAATCTTGGGGAAAGGGATGCATTGCGAGGGGGGTAGGGGAGGCAGGGGTGTGCCAAAGATCAATATCTTGCCAAGGAAGGCAGGGGCGCGCCGGAGATCAGTCCAACTGCCGGGGAAGGCTATCCATGTCACGCAGAGCTCGGGTCTCGGGCGGATGGGGAGGACTCGTCGGGGAAGGAAACTGCCCCGCCGTCGCCATCCCCGTGTCCGGCGCGGCTTTGCCGGCTAGCCCTCCCGCAGCGGCGACGCGGGGGGTGTGCGGAGCATGGGTTGCCGAACGGTGGCGGCTAGGTTTTCTCAGATGTCGCCCGACGCAGGGGATGCGAGGGCGGGGGTTGCCTTCTGTTCGTAATCAACTCCATATATTGCATTGATACGCAAAAAGTAACTTCGGACCATAGGCATATTGTGTCCTTCTTTTTCAAAGTTAAAAGAAACAGATTTTTACAGCTATTTTTTGAATATTTTTGTACATTTTTAAACACAATATATACGCAAGCGCTCATACATACACGGATACACTTATAGCTATGAACGCACACACGCACATCCTACCCATATAAGCACCTTCGAGAGACTGAGCCGGCACATCATCTTGAGATTTACGAAGTCACCGTAGGCACCTCGTCGTCGACGGGAACGTCTCCTCCCACTGAAAGCGCATCGCCGGAAATCCTGAATAAATCCAGGAATAATGCGAGCACCATGACTTGAACCCTGGTGTGCTGGGGATACCACTGTCCCTCTAACCATCCAACCACAGGGTGGCTCACAATTTTTTTGTACATGTACACATAGAAGTGTAATATATCTGTGATTTCTCATCAAAATTTGTGCTTGTACATGAGAGATATAAAAGACAAATCCATGGAAAAATCAGATAGTTTTTTTGACCGGATCTTTGTCTTTTTTGCAGGGCATAATGTAGCATAATTGTGAACAAAATTTGAATGTCACTTAGAGCACATCCATACATTTTTTTTGTGAAAACAACCAATTCTTTTTAAACCTTTAAGTGCCAGTTTTTAGCCTTTAAAAAAACATGCTCAGTGACCACCGCGTTTCAAAAAACCTCTTTGGTTGCTATGTACATCTTCAAGCAATTTTTATTTATATGGCGCTTCTGTGGGCCCGCACAATTTTTATTTTTATTTTCTCAAGTTATTTATTTTTATTTTTCATATTATTTACCGTTCAAAAAAATAAATGTATGAAAAATTACAATTGCCATAAACTTGAAAAAATTGTTAGTGCATTTGGAAACTGTTCAACATGTTTTTGGAAAATGTTTCACATGTATTAAAAAAATTATATGGTGTTTAAAAAAATGTTCGACTTGCATTAAACAATTGGCAATGTGTACTAAAAAAGGTTCAATGTGTATTAAAAATTATTCTATAACATTTTGAATGTTTGTATTGAAAATTTCAACACAATAATTTTTAATGCATGTTGAATAGTTTACAAAATACAACAGTATCAATTTTTTATTAATTAGGCATTTTAGAAATACAATAAAGATAAACAATAATAGTGTGTGCCTTGTGGTCCAGAATGAACATACATATATTTAGACAATAATTTCTAATATTGGTCAAACTATTTCAATCCCCATAAATTGTTGAAAAAATCATGTTTACCTCTTCAAAGTACGTCATGAAAATAGAAAAAATATTTAAAATAAAAAATTGCATATTCTATTTTTATCCGAGAAAATTTATGTGCCACTAAACTAAACATGATCTTTAAAAAAAGAGATAGATAACACACTAGGAAAATTGCAGAGCGATGCGTGGAAAGCGTCTACATACCTTTCCAAATAAGAGGTGAACGCATTGAAAATTGGATTATGAGCCCAGTCTTAGATGCACATGATATAACCACCGTTGAGATGCATGTGGATGTGGGCCTCCAGTAGTATTCTTAGGCTAGCCATAGTGGTGGTAGCTTAGCCGATATCATAAATTACTATGGTCAGGTTACCTTATATGAGCCATACTTATCGAGGGAATCAATCGTGTGAGGGTGTTGTTGATAGAGGAAGCTCTGGCTAGGAGAGGCTAGAGCGAGTGATAGCAATGGAAAGGTAAGATCAAAAAGGAAACAAGGCTTAAGAGGACCCTAATGCATCAATACTTTAGGCATTCCAACTTCCAACCATGAAGAGAAGAGAGACTCGGAGTAGATTCGGTAACATTGAGTCGATCTAGTATGGAAAATTCCTTGTTGTGCGCTCGCTCGGAACCTGCAAAGGGAGGCTGAAAAGCTGTAGTGCTAATGCACGCCCTGTAGTTTTGAAGCTAAAAAGACAGCAGTGAGCTCTTCGCAAAAAAAAAGGCAACAGTGAGCTCCTTGTAGAAAAGCCTCGGGCGTTAAGCCCGTTGGTTCCGAGAACCCAAAAGAGGCTTAAGAGTCACTCTTTGAATAGTTTTCCAGTTCCGGAAAGTGAATAATTCACTATTGAAAGTGCAAGTCGACGTTTCTGATATGAAAGTGAAAGTGGAGTGAAATCTGAATATGAAGGTTCAAGTCCAGTTTCAATCTGGATATAAAAGTGCCTTTCCCGGATAAGTCCTGAGCCGTCTCCGTTGAACATGCATTCACTGCTCCCCAAGTTCAAAATTCAAAATGAACCACACACGGAGAAACAAAACAGTGCAACATCATTAATACGGCTCTACCACCTGGCTTTAAGCCCAGCATCATCGCAAGCGTGGCTCACCATCCATTCACAGACAACAGCATCAGGCACCACTGCGCACTCTCATCAGTACTGAAGAGCACTAGAATTACTCAGTCCTTCAGAAATCAAGAGTCTAATTAGATTGATGATAACACTTGGCTATCATTTGATATATAAAGAGCAACTCCAATGCGTTGACCTAAACGGACGACGATTTTATCCGCTTTTAATCTGGTTGGGTCGGCCCGGCGGACGCTCACGTCCGCTTTCGCGTTTGGGTCAATGCATGCCGAACGCTGGCCCGACTCATTTTGACAGCACGCGAAAAAAAACACAAATATTTTAAAAATAAAAATAAACATTAATTAAACATTAAAGCCAGCCACCAAGGCCGGCGAGAGTCCATGCGTCCACATTTCATTAATTAAAAATTAAAAAAAATAAACTACGAGGTGGCGCACTGCCCTAGGCATCCATACCGTCGACTTCGGGGCCGATGAGGTCGAATAGCGTCCGCGCATGGCCGGCCTAGGGGAACGTCGTGTTCCAGGCGGCGGCGATGTCGGCCGCCGCGCCTCCTCCTCCGCCTCGCGCTGCTCCTCCTCGGCGTCGTGCTCCAGCTGCTCGAGGTACTCACCCTCGCAGCGCTCCTCGGCCAGTTGTCGCGAGCGCCATTGCTCGAGGTAGGCTGCCTCCTCTGCCTCTTGCGTTGCCGGAGAAGAAGCCCATCGTGCAGTGGCTAGGTGGCTTGGGTTGCGCCGACGGGGGAGCAGAGGGTGGCGATATGGGGAGGGGGCTTCTGGAAACAGATGAGGACGGTCCCCCGCACGCTCGGCTTAAAAAAGGCCGGCCGCCTGTCGTTGATGCGTGTGTTCGAGGTCATAAATTAAGCTGATCAAGTTGACCGTGGGTAGTTGGACGGCCGCCAGGTGGGGACACGACGAACACCGTAAAGACGTGTGAGGCGTCCGCTTCGCGTCCAGATGGCCACATTTGTGCCGCAAATTTGTCGGGGCGGACACAAAGCTGGCGCGTTTTGGGTTTGGGTCGGCGCGTTGGGTCTTCACTTTTGTCCGTGACGACCCAATCAGACGCAGGCGGAATTTGGGTCGCTACGTTGGAGTTGGTCTAACCCATCTCAAACTAATTAATTAATTAAAAAAAAATCGCATCGCAACGTTTTTGTGCCTTCCTGAGCCTGCCCGGAACAGGCACCTGGCCTTCGTTGCCGACTCCCTGGCGCGCTACCAGGGCGAGTCGCTGCTCTGCCTCATTTCGGCAGTACAACGGCGCCGTGTCTATCGTCTGGTCGCCCCTCCTGGTGAAGGTCGTCGAGAAGGTGGAGCACGCCGACGGCCAGCACAAGAACGTGTTCTTGGACTCAGTTCGACGACGGTGGATGTCACAGCTGGGCGCATTCGACGCGGCCGTCCAGTCTGTCGGGCACTAGTTCGTGATCCCCGGCATCTACCACGACGGCGGCAAGGTTGTGTTAGGTACCAGATATCTCTCTCACGATCTACGGGATACAAGCTTCGATCACGAATTGGATTACAGGAGGGGAGAGGAATGAGGTAGAGGAAGAGCAGAGGAAGGAGAAGGAGGTAGCCGCCGCCGGTTTCGTCCGTGATCCATTGGATGGTTAACTCGTGGCCTCCTCCCAGGTATATGTAGCTTGCAACCAGGCCTTTGTGTTGGGCCGATGACAAGCCTGTAGCTGGGCTGATTTGGCAAGGGCCCTAACATTCCCCCTCCTTGAAACCCGGCTTGACCTCAAGCCGTCGCCTGCCCGGATCCCATTGCGCTCGATACTCTTGGACTTGGTCGAAGTCGCCGACGGAGACATGATCGAAGGAGTGGTCGAGGAAGTGGTCGTTGTTCGCAGGGTCTTGGTCAAAATCAAGATAGTACCTGTGGTCAACGGAACCTTGCGTGAAGTCATCAACGACAATGAAAGTGATGACATCCCTCCCTCCTTGAAAATGTTCTTGATCGGAGTAGGCTGAGAACGCCATACCATCCATGGCGGACACTCCCTTACTGCCTGAGTAATGACAGTAGGAGTACCAGTTCAGGAACTTCATGTGATGGGCATCCAAATATGATGAACCGAGTGGCGAGCTGGACTGATCTTTTGTAATTCCTATTTCAATGCTTATAGTCATGGCCCCAGCAACAAACTCCCTCCCTGAAGATAATGGGCACTCACACAGCAATGCCACCACAACACATGAGCAACTCGTTGCAGGTCTCGGCACCACTTCTGCTTGGCGATCCACAGCCCAAAATAGTTCATTACTATACTCAGATTTGCCACCGTGAAAACTGATTGAAGCATGGTCACTCCACTTAATTTTTCCTTAAGCCCGAAATTGCCACCATACTAAGATGTTCAGAGTCTGCATTGTCTTCTGCAATTTTCCAGGACTAGGAATATTACCCACAGTAGCATGCTCCAGTACGTGATTTTTGTAAAATGTCCATTCTTGTATTGTATACACCAGATCTCTATTGCTCCACCATTTTCCAAACAAGCATGGCGCACTGCACAAACACATGCACTGAGCGCCAGCAATATGTATGATTGCATAGGTGGGAATCAACCAGACAAATACAGCAGGAATACGCAGACTGATTGTACTGGATTTTGCTATTCCAAAACACATATCAGGTGGTCTCTGGTTGAAATAAAGCAGCCGCCCCCAGTCCTGAGTAGTGCTCTGCTTAAACATATGAACAACAGCAGCACATACTGCATCCCATTTCGGATATGTCAGAGCAAAATTTGGTGGCTGGACACACTGCATACTCGATGGGTGCCACAATTCCGAATTGATTCCTCCATAAAAAATGTCACAGTTTAGACGTCCTTTGTCCAGCGACAGTTTACAGGGTTTTGTTGATGTAAGATGCTGACAGCAGCATTTCGCCCAAGCTTTGGTACAAATCACCGGGTCCATCTCTCGTGAATCACAGATTGCATACCAAGGCAATAATAGGATCATGGTACATGGAGCATACTGAAGAACTAGGCTGGGTACTGCTTCCTTACGCATGATCACATGAGTCAACAATTGCACAAGCACCATGTACCTATCAGTAGGTGAACATGCACCTGCCTTGGAGCTTGCAACTAAATTATGTGAACCACTGTTTTCCAGCTTCCTCTGATCAGAACAATATGCAATACCTCCCAGTAGATGCCAAAACTGTGGTTGTGCATCTTGCGAGTAACTGAAAGGTTGTTCACAAAGACAGATGGGTTGAACCATCAAAAACACCAGAAAGTCCCAATATTGACGACATTGAACTGCATTTGTTAGCAAGATGGCCACTCCCTCGATTTTCCTCGTGATTCAATATTTTCCTAAACACTGACATGCTCACTACCTTTAGATAGAGCTGACCACACAAGTGTTGCTCGAACCTCACATGTATTGCTCGACAATTACCTGAAAATGATGCCCACTGTAGTTCCCATTGGATGGTCTCCTGATTGAACTTGAACAGTGGCCATGGTCTCGGTCGGAGCTTGGTTCCATCATAACCTTGTAGCTCAGTTGAAACAAAGAACATACATGCACAAGAAACTTGTTGAACTTGAGCCTGAAGACCATGTGGTGACTGCATAGAAGATAGCAATAACTCAAACCGCCTTAGCTGAAGATCAATGCTGATGGCGAGTTCTATGCTCAGAACACCCAATTTCTTCAGTCCAAAATAGATGCACAGCTAGAGTTGCAAGACAAGACTGATGCATAACAGGAGCACTAGTGCTAGCACGTGCACAGAGTTCCACAAGCCAGTGACTGCCATGAAAGAGTTTGACATGCTTACTGAATTCTGAATCCTCATTGTCCTGTTTCAAGGGCCATAAGCATAAGGACAGACCAGAGAATATCCTTATGTAGTGTCCACTGAGATTATACCACCACTCCCATGTATCGCACACCAATTCTCCAATATGAAAGAGTTCCCTAGGAATGGAGCTGATATTGAACCCAATGCCATGCAACTGGACATTCATATATGGACGCTCCAGGAACCTTCCCAGTGAAAACGACGGCCAGGGTATCGGTCGCACCTCGGTTTCCTCTGCATGATCCCTCCAAAATGATGGCCATGCTTTTGGTCGTAGCACCAGCCACGATGGTGTCGCAGCTGGGTGGAGCACATACCTCAGTCGGTTGCTGTCGCGGCGGCAGGAGTTCGTCGAACACCACCTGGTCAGTGTTGGTGCAGCAGGATCGCTCGGGATGAGGAGAATGGCATTGTGGTCCACCTCGCTCGTCACTGGGGTGGTATTGACATCAGCCTTGGGGTCGATGTCGGTGGTGATCGCCATGGAAGGAACAACCTCCTTGGTGATAGAGTATGTGTCGCTGCTGATGGAGGACGTTGCCAGCGCGGGTGTGACATGCTCGACCTCCTTGTTGTCGACCGCAGGCTCGGAGTAGGTGATGGTGGTGGCGTCGCGGACCTCGTTGACGTTGGTGGAGGCGACAGCTTGGTTCGGGCCATCTGTCGAACAGGTGACGGGCGCCATCACGACACAGACAGGAGCTGCGTCGTGGATGACCTCGAGCACTTCCTGGGCCTTGGTGGTGGAGCCGGAGACGTCGGGGACGGGCGCCGAGGAGGGGTGCGTCGTGGTTGAGGCCGCCGGATCGAGCGGGGTAACCACGGGAGGGGCACCCGCGCTTGCAATACCCAGCACTGAGCTCATCTCATCTGCCTGAGCGCATAACCTCTCAAGGTACCACAACAACTGCTCCTTGGCAGACATGCCATCCCACTCTGGTGGTTTCACAATGGGCATGGTGTCGTCGCCGGTGGAATTGTATGAATTGGGAGAAAATTTCGAGGGGGGAGGGTGGTGCCTGGCTCTGTATACCAGATGTTAGGTACCAGATATCTCTCTCACGATCTACGGGATATAAGCTTCGATTACACACGAATTGGATTACAGGAGGGGAGAGGAATGAGGTAGAGGAAGAGCAGAGGAAGGAGGAGGAGGTAGCCGCCGCCGGTTTCGTCCGTGATCCACTGGATGGTTAACTCGTGGCCTCCTCCCAGGTATATGCAGCTTGCAACCAGGCTGGTTTGGCAAGGGCCCTAACAGGTTGTGGGCTGCTACGACCGCGCGAACCTAAATCTCACCGTGACGGCCTTCTTCGCCATGGTCAAGGAAGCCGTGCACCGGATGCTCGCCGAGGTCGCCCGGCGGCACGGTGCGGGCAGGAAGGTGGTCGTGGTCACCACATTCTCGACAGCGCACTTCGAAGGGGACTGCGACAAGGCCGGCGCGTGTCCCAGGAAACACCCGTACATGGAGAACTAGAAAGAGCTAGCTACAGGGAGAATGATATGCGGAAGACCGTCCTGAAGGCCTGAAGGCGGTGGCGGCCAACGCCGGCGTCGGGCCCCTGCGATTCGCGGTGCTCGACGTGACGAAACTGGTCAACCAGTATCCGGACGGCCACCCCGGGCTGCACATGCGCAGCGACCCGTTCGTCGGCGGCACGGACTCGCTGTCGCGGGTACAGAACGACTGCGTGCACTAGTGCATGCCCGGCTCGATCGACACGTTCAAGGAGATCCTGTTGCAGACCATCGTGGGGTGACCGCCATGACCGTGGGTCCCTGTCTCCCTGACATATCTGATGATGCGCTGACTTCAGTTCTATGGATCTGGAACAACATGTCGTCCTAGACCTACGTAAGCTTTTACGTGTTCCTAAGTAACTTCCTTCCACCAAAACTAAACGCCCCCTTGATTTTCAGGGGTGGGCCCGGCGCCTTCACTAATATCCAATTAACTGCTGCCAAATTATCTTTTACTTTAGATACGTAATAATCTTCACGTATCGAGTGCACAAGGAGGCACCGTATTTGCACAGACCACACGTTCAAACACCTATTTTGTGTATTTACAGCTTTAGACATTAAACTAAACATGCATGACAAGTTGAGCCACTCCAGTGTATTTAACTCTAATAGTAGTGCGTAGACATTCCATAGAGAGCATGTAAGATCATCTCCAACAGCCGCGCTATATAAGTACCGAGCTGGAAAATTTATGTTTTTTACGCACGCGCAGCCGCTCCGGGCGCTCCAGCGAAGACGCAAAAACCGTGCGCACGGAATAAGTAGTTCAGCGCGCGGGGCGAAACGGCATCGCACATCGTTTACTTGTTGCGCCCGCTCCCGTGCGCTGCACACTCGAGCGTCCGCGCCGTGACTTCCACCTACCCTAATCCAGACGCTGGCGTCGCCGCCCGCATCACCCCATTTGTTCCGGTGACCATTCTGACGCTTCCCTGGCATATTCACGTGCCGCCGCCGCTTCCTCTGTCTCCCTCAGTCGCCGCCTCCCCTCGTGCGCGTCATTCCTCCGACGAACATCGCTCACCGGCCACTGCCGCTCTGCGCCCACAAGGTGTTCGACAAAACGCTTGTAAGGTATGTATTGCTTCAACTTCACATTTTTTTACATGAATTTGATGCATGTTATTTGTAGTTTTTATAGACTAGTTTAAATTCAACATTGTAGATGAGTTCGTCATATGATTCTTCTGAAGAAGAATTTGATATCGAAGAGGAGGAGGACCTTGCAATGATCCTAGTTATGCACATCAATAAAAAACCGAAACACGGTGGTTCAGTTATGGGCCGGCAGAAAATTTGGAGGGATAAGATCGATGCCGACAACAGATTGACGAGGCACTATTTTACGGATAATACTGTGTACCCCGAGTCATACTTCCGGGGTCGGTTTAGGATGAGCACCGAGTTGTTCAGGCGCATTGCAGAGAAACTGGCGAGACGTGATCGGTTTTTTCAGCAAAAGATGAATGCTGCTAGAGAGCTCGATGTAGCGACTAGACCTCAAACGGTCAAGTCCCTGTGCATCAATGTCATCCTTAGATCGGTAATGCTGACACACACAGTACTCAAGAAATTATAACAGAGTTTCAATCACACACTTATTTCATCGAGTCCTCATAAAGAATATGATTACACAAAAATATAGTGGCTGAAGGCCATCTAAACTAGATAACTGTGGAAGCTTCGAAGGTAAATGAGTCCATCAACTCCAACGGCATAGCTGAGTGCAAAACAACGACCTATCGCACCTTATTCATCGTCTGAGTAGTCTGCAACATGAGACGTTGCAGCCGTGTAGGTCAGCACATTGAATATGCTAGCAGTTACACTGTAAAGTAATGCAAGAACTATATCTACATGCAATATTTGGCTGGTGGAGGCTGTAAGTTTATGATTTTGCATAAAGCTAGTTTTTCCCTACAACAAAGGAATAATTTATTTAACTACTGCCAAGTTACCCATTATTTGAGAAGGTAACCCCAACTCAAATCCCAATTAAAAGTATCATCATTAACCCAAATCAAATTAATTAAAGTAACGTGATGAGATCACATCAATAGATTCAAGTACTAGATACTCAAGATGTCCATAACCGGGACACGGCTAATCATGACTAGTTTATACACTCTGCAGAGGTTTGCGCACTTTTCCCCACAATACTCGATCTCCTCCGTTGAATTTCTCGCACTACATGATGTTTGAGAAACGGATGACCGAGACATAGTCTTTATGAAGCATTAACTCCCTACTCCGGGCGGACCGGTACACCTACTTTCTCCTACATCTGTCCACCTCTTCAAGAGCTCACGCAACTTACTCGAACTATGCCAAAGCCCATAATGACATGTGGCTGCACACAGAAGTTTCTAGCATGAATAATCTTATTATCCCTTCCAGCCTGGGTGGCGAACCGTAGGAAGAATCACACAGGTACTTTGGGATTTTCCAAAATAGGCAACACTGGGTTCCCCAGGTGCCTGCAACCAATCCACCCAGATGTATATTAGAGTAGTCACCTTAATGTTAACCACGATTAAATAACTCTCAAATTCCCATGTGTGATTCACGATCCAATCCCCGTCTATGAGTATGGCTAAGAAAAAATAAGCATAATGTATATTCCCGGGGTGATCAAAAGGTATTAGGTTCCTACCTCAAGTACTACAACCAAACCACATGTTCCCAATCCTACTCATGCAAATATTTGAGGGGCAGAACTAATGCATTGTAAAAACTGGTTATGAAAGAGTATGATCAAAGTGTAACTTGCATTGCTGACGATCTGCAAACTCTAGAGATTCGTAGTAACAAGCTTCGTACTCCGGGTAATCTAGCGTAGACAAACAATAACATAAGCAATCACTCAAACGAAGCAACGAGAAAACCGAGAAAAGATTCAAATCAAACACAAAAAAGCAAATGTCTTAAACTAACAAAAGTCAAACCTAATAGCATTATTATCATGAGGATTAGATCTTAATAGTAGGTACATGTGATTAGCTACGGTTTGCAAAAAGATTCAACTCAAACGGAGAAATGAAACTCAAAATACGAACAAAACAAGATCGTTTACTAATTTGGACTAAACTCAAATTTTACAGTACCAAAATCATTTTCAAGTTGGTTAACTGGAAAGAGCAGAACGAAACGAAGAATTAGGCGCTGGTTTCACCTAATTTGGATAAACAAGTAAAAGGTTATGCTAGTTTAAAGATCAGGGGCTATATCGCGATAAAACTATTTGCGGATAGGCCCCTGGCCGAAAATAAACTAAAAAGAAAAATCCTACGGCGCGACGTTCACTAACAGAACTTATACGGCGAAAACCATTCGTTAAAACGAACGAACGGACGGACGTTCGTTACTTAAGAAAACCGATCTATGTCGCCGAACCGAAAAAAACAGAAAATAAAACGGGTTCCGGCCGGTCTTACCGGTTCACGAGAAAACCGGCGGCGACGGCGAGATCAGACGACAGCGTCGGTGGCGAGGCGACGGGGCGGCAGCGCGGGACTAGGAGACGACGATGCGGGTGTGCGGCGGCGGCGGCGCGGGCTGCTGCTGCTGCTGTTGGCGGGAGGCGGTGGAGGAGCGGCGGGGCGGTGTGCTATTTAAGAGGGGGACTCGACCTCGTCTTGGGGAAGGGGTCGGCCTCGGGAGGCGTGCCCACCTTGGACTCGGTCGGCGGCGGCGGGGCGGACTCCCGCACTGGGGAGGCGGTGGTGCTGCTTCTGGGCCGGCTCGGCTGGGACTTCGGCCGAGTCGGGCGGAAAGAACTTTTTTAAAAAATAAATTTCACCCGAAAGAAAAATCCTAATAAAATATAAAGAAAAAACTAAAATTCCAGAAACATTTTTTACCGTCTAAAACTAATATTTAGGACAAGATGAACATTTTTTTGGACTAAGATGCAATTTTCAAAAATGCAATATTTTTCTAATTCAAATAAAATAGCAAATAAAAATATTAATAGAACATAATTTGATTTTAAATTCTTTCTCCAATATTTCACTCAGATTGAAGAAGTTATATTATCTTCTCTCATAGATTTCTATTATTGTAAATAATTCGAGAGAGAAATAACAATATCAAATTGATCCTTCCCTCAAATTTGAAATAAATTCAAATATGAATTTTGTGAAACCACCAACTCTCTCCCTGGGTCCTTGAGTTGCTTAAGATTTCTAGGATCTCAACCAAAAGCAAGAATAAATATGATATGCATATGATGATCTATGTATAACATCGAAATTGAAAATTGGGATGTTACAAACCTACCCCCCCTTAAGATGAATCTCGACCTCGAGATTCAGGTTGGTCGTTTGGGTGGTCTCTACGAAGATATTCCTCTCGCTGCTAGGTGGCTTCTTCCCCGGTATGGTGGCTCCACTGAACTTTGCAAAACTTGATAACCTTGTTGCGAGTAACTCGGCTGGAAAACTCGAGAATCTTGACTGGCTTCTCTTCATAGGTCAAATCACTGTCTAACTGAATTGCTTCCAATGACACTGTATGTCGGTGTAAATAGCCACGGGTAGCCTCATGTGCCCGCCATGTCATTTCAAGACATCGGGGCCGGCTTCGCCCCTCAAGCCTCCAAGACGAAGGGCTGCCTTGTTGTGGCCGGTAGGTCCAAGCGGCCGGCTGCAAGAGGGCGGCAAGGCCCAGAAGGCGGCCCCAGGGTTGGCCGACTCCTAGCAGGCGGCCACCAGAGTGGCCGGCTCCTAGCAGGCGGCCCACCCCTGTGCCCTGATACGTCTCCAACATATCTATAATTTTTGATTGTTCCATGCTATTATATTACCTGTTTTGGATGTTTATGGGCTTTATTTTATACATTATTATCATTTTTGGGACTAACCTACTAACCGGAGGCCCAGCCCATATTGCTGTTTTTTTGCCTATTTTAGTATTTCGAAGAAAAGGAATACCAAACGGAGTCCAAACGGAATGAAACCTTCGGGAGCGTGATTTTTGGAACGAATAAGATCCGGAGCCTCCATGAGATAGGAGGGCGCCCCCCCTGTAGGGTGTGCCCCCTGTCTCGTGGGACCCTCGTGCGTCCACCGACGTACCTCTTCCTCCTATATATACCTACGGACCCCGAAAACATCCAGGGGCACCACGAAACACAATTTTCACCACCGTAACCTTCTGTATCCGCGAGATCCCATCTTGGAGCCTTCGTCGGCACTCTACCGGAGGGGGAATCGACCACGGAGGGCCTGTACATCAACATCCTTGCCCCTCCTATGAGTTGTGAGTAGTTTACCATAGACCTACGGGTCCATAGTTATTAGCTAGATGGCTTCTTCTCTCTTTTTGGATCTCAACACAATGTTCTCCCCCTCTCTTGTGGAGATCTATTCGATGTAATCTCTTTTTGCGGTGTGTTTGTCGAGATCCGATGAATTGTGAGTTTATGATCAGATTTATCTATGGATATTAATTGAATCTTCTCTGAATTCTTTTATGTATGATTGAGTTATCTTTGCAAGTCTCTTCGAATTATCGGTTTGGTTTGGCCTACTAGATTGATCTTTCTTGCCATGGGAGAAGTGCTTAGCTTTGGGTTCAATCTTGCGGTGTTCTTACCCAGTGACAGAAAGGGTTGCAAGACACGTACTGTATTGTTGCCATCGAGGATAACAAGATGGGGTTTATATCATATTGCATGAGTTTATCCCTCTACATCATATCATCTTGCTTAATGCGTTGCTCTGTTCTTATGAACTTAATACTCTAGATGCATGCTGGATAGTGGTCGATGTGTGGAATAATAGTAGTAGATGCAGGCAGGAGTCGGTCTACTTGTTATGGATGTGATGCCTATATACATGATCATGCCTAGATAACGTCATAATTATTTGCTTTTCTATCAATTGCTCGACAGTAATTTGTTCACCCACCGTAATACTTATGCTCTCGAGAGAAGCCTCTAGTGAAACCCCCGGGTCTATCTCTTATCATATTTGCTTTCAATCTACTTTTATTTGCATCTTTACTTTTTGTATCTATATTATAAAATACCAAAAAAAAAAATATCTTATCATACTATCTCTATCAGATCTCACTTTCGCAAGTGGTCGTGAAGGGATTGACAACCCCTTTATTGCTTTGGTTGCGAGTTCTCAGTTTGTTTGTGTAGGCGCGTGGGACTTTGGAGGAGCCTCCTACTGGATTGATACCTTGGTTCTCAAAAACCGAGGGAAATACTTACGCTACACTTGCTGCATCACCCTCTCCTCTTTGAGGAAAATCAACGCTAGCTCAAGACGTAGCAAGAAGGATTTCTGGCGCTGTTGCTGGGGAGGTCTTCGCTCAAGTCAAGACATACCAAGTACCTATCACAAACCCATCTCCCTCGCATTTACATTATTTGTCATTTGCCTCTCGTTTTCCTCTTCCCCACTTCACCCTTGCCGCTTTATTCGCCCTCTCTTTCCCAATCTCCTCCTCTCTTTTTGCTTGCCTTTTTCCGTTGCCCGTGTGTTTGCTCGTTTACCTCGTCATTATGGCTAGTTCTCCTATCCTTATTATCTCTCCCAAAAATTCTCAATTTTAAGCAAAGGGAGGGAGAAAATTTAAAAGATGCTTGGCATAGAATTTGCAATGCCCAATATAAATCTCCTAGGAAGCTTTCCACTTCCGTTCTTCTCCACAATTTTTCTGTAGGCATTACTCCTTGGAATATATGTGTTCTTGATATTGCTAGCGGAGGTGATTTCATGAGTAGCCATATGTTTTATGCTTATAGAGCTATGTTAGATTTATTTGGCTCACCACCTCTTTTGGTTAATGGAACTGTTTTAACTTTAGAACACGTTATGGAACGGCTTGATATTATTGAAAATAAAATTGCCACTTTTGAGTTGATTGAAAATCTGGATAAAAAGATTCATAATCTTATCACCCAATATGAATCTAGGGTTGGAGTTACCTTGAAAAATCTTAAAGCAAAAGAACCTATAGTTAATGAAAAAATAGATCTCGATTCCGCTAGAATTGGTAAACTTGAGGATATAATTACCAACTTAGGTTCAGCTTTTTCTCCCATGAAAAATACCCCAAAATCCCCTACAAAAACCACCAAGCTCATCTATGTTCCTAAAAATAAAGGTGAGACTTCTAGTAAGGGAGAACCTCCTAAAGATTATAAGTGCTCTAATGAGGAATCAAGTGCCAAAGATAGCGCTAGTTGGGAGGCAACCCAATTTTCTTTATGTTCTTTGTTTTTGTTCCTGTTTAGTGTTAAATTTTGTTTCTACTTTCTGTTTAGATGTGTTTTTATTTTTTGTTTAGTGTTTGTGCCAAGTAGAACCTATAGGATAAACTATGATGATGGTTGATTTGATTCTGCTGAAAAACAGAAACTTTGCGCTCACGAGAAAAAATTCAATAAATCACAGAAACGTGATTTTGCATTGATTCTTTTTTCTTCTGATCAATAAACAAATTTTCCAGTACGCTCTATTTTGGTAGGAATTTTAGAGTTCCAGAAGTTTGCGTTAGTTACAGATTGCTACAGACTGTTCTGTTTTTGACAGATTCTATTTTTCGTGTGTTGTTTGCTTATTTCAATGCATCTATGGCTAGTAAAATAGTTTATAAACCATAGAGAAGTTGGAATACAGTAGGTTTAACACCAAAATAAATAAATAATGAGTTCATTGCAGTACCTTATGTGGTGGTTTTGTTTTCTTTCACTAACGGAGCTTATAAGATTTCCTGTTGAGTTTTGTGTTGTGAAGTTTTCAAGTTTTGGGTAAAGCTTTTATGGACTATGGAATAAAGAGTGGCAAGAGCCTAAGCTTGGGGATGCCCAAGGAACCCCAAGATATTCAATAATAGCCAAAAGCCTTAGCTTGGGGATGCCCCGGAAGGCATCCCCTCTTTCGTCTTCGTTCATTGGTAACTTTACTTGGAGCTATATTTTTATTCACCACATGATATGTGTTTTGCTTGGAGCGTCATGTATTATATTGGTCTTTTCTTGTTAGTTTACCACAATCATCCTTGCTGTAACACACTTTTTGGGAGAAGCCTATTTGATCAGAATTTGCTAGAATACTCTATGTGCTTCACTTATATCTTTTGAGCTTGATAGTTTTAGCTCTAGTTCTTCACTTATATCTTTTAGAGCATGGTGGTGGATTAATTTTGAAGAAATTGCTAGTCTCTCATGCTTCACTTATATTATTTTGAGAGTCTTTTAGAACAGCATGGTATTTGTTGTTGTTATAATTTGGTCCTAGAATGATGAGCATCCAAGTTGGGTATAATAAAAACTATCATAGGATGTGAATTGGATGCTATGATCAATTTGATGCTTGATAATTGTTTTGAGACATGGAGGTAGTGATATTAAAGTCATGCTAGTTGGGTGATTATGAATTTAAAGAATGCTTGTGTTGAAGTTTATGACTCCCGTAGCATGCACGTATGGTGAACCGCTTTGTGATGAAGTTGGAGCACAATTTTATTTATTGAATGTCTTCCTTATGAGTGGCAGTCGGGGACGAGCGATGGTCTTTTCCTACCAATCTATCCCCCTAGGAGCATGCACGTAGTGCTTTGGTTTTCTATGACTTCTAAATTTTTACAACAAGTATATGAGTTTTTTTGACTAATGTTGAGTCCATGGATTATACGCACCCTTTCACCCCTCCATTATTGCTAGCCTCCCTTGTACCGTGCAACTTTCGCCGGTACCATACACCCACCATATATCTCCCTCAAAACAGCCACCATACCTACCTATCATGGCATTTTCATAGCCATTCTGAGATATATTGCCATGCAACTTTCCACCGTTCCGTTTATTATGACACGTTTCATCATTGTCATATTGCTCTTTGCATGATCATGTAGTTGACATAGTATTTGTGGCAAAGCCACCATCATAATCTTCATACATGTCGCTCTTGATTCATTGCATATCCCGGTATACTGCCGGAGGCATTCACATAGAGTCATATCTTGTTCTAGCTTTGAGTTGTAATCTTTGAGTTGTAAAAGTGTGATGATCTCCATTATTAGAGCATTGTCCTAGTGAGGAAAGGATGATGAGACTTCGGACTTTAAGAAAAGAAAAAAAGAGAGAAAGGCCAAAAACAAAAAGGAAAAAAAGAAGGCCAAAGAAAAAAAATGGAGAAAAAAAAGAAAAAAAAAGAATGAGAGAAAAAGAGAGAAGGGACAATGCTACTATCTCTTTTTCCACACTTGTGCTTCAAAATAGCACCATGATCTTCATGATAGAGAGTCTCATATGTTGTCACTTTCATTTACCAGTGGGAATTTTTCATTATAGAACTTGGCTTGTATATTCCAATGATGGGCTTCCTCAAAATGCCCTAGGTCTTCGTGAGCAAGCAAGTTGGATGCACACCCACTAGTTTTCTTTTGTTGAGCTTTCATATATATATTTATAGCTCTAGTGCATCTGTTGCATGGCAATCCCTACTCACTCACATTGATATCTATTAATGGGCATCTCCATAGCCCGTTAATACGCCTAGTTGATGTGAGACTATCTTCTCCTTTTTTTTCTTCCCCACAACCACCGTTCTATTCCACATATAGTGCTATGTCTATGGCTCATGCTCATGTATTGCGTGAAAGTTGAAAGAGTTTGAGATTATTAAAGTATGAAACAATTGCTTGGCTCATCATCGGGGTTGTGCATGATTAAATACTTTGTGTGATGAAGATGAAGCATAGTCAGACTATATGATTTTGTAGGGATAACTTTCTTTGGCCATGTTATTTTGAGAAGACATGATTACTTTGCTTAGTATGCTTGAAGTATTATTATTTCTTATGTCAATATGAACTTTTATTTTGTATTATTTGGATCTGAACATTCATGCCACATTAAATAAAATTACATTGAAAATTATGCTAGGTAGCATTCCACATCAAAAATTCTCTTTTTATCATTTACCTACTCGAGGACGAGCAGGAATTAAGCTTGGGGATGCTTGATACGTCTCCAACGTATCTATAATTTTTGATTGTTCCATGCTATTATATTACCTCTTTTGGATGTTTATGGGCTTATTTTATACATTATTATCATTTTGGGACTAACCTACTAACCGGAGGCCCAACCCATATTGCTGTTTTTTTGCCTATTTCAGTATTTCGAAGAAAAGGAATATCAAACGGATTCCAAACGGAATGAAACCTTCGGGAGCATGATTTTTGGAACGAATAAGATCCGGAGATCTTGGAGTGCAAGTCAAGAAACAGTCGGAACCTCCACGAGATAGGAGGGCGCCCCCCCTGTAGGGCGCGCCCCCTGTCTCGTGGGACCCTCGGGCGTCCACTGACGTACCTCTTCCTCCTATATATACCTACGGACCCCTAAAACATCCAGGGGCACCACGAAACACAATTTACACCAACGCAACCTTCTGTATCCGCGAGATCCCATCTTGGAGCCTTCGTCGGCACTCTGTCGGAGGGGGAATCGACCATGGAGGGCCTCTACATCAACATCCTTGCCCCTCCTATGAGTTGTGAGTAGTTTACCACAGACCTACGGGTCCATAGTTATTAGCTAGATGGCTTCTTCTCTCTTTTTGGATCTCAATACAATGTTCTCCCCCTCTCTTATGGAGATCTATTCAATGTAATCTCTTTTTGCGGTGTGTTTGTCGAGATCCGATGAATTGTGAGTTTATGATCAGATTTATCTATGGATATTAATTGAATCTTCTTTGAATTCTTTTATGTATGATTGAGTTATCTTTGCAAGTCTCTTCGAATTATTGGTTTGGTTTGGCCTACTAGATTGATCTTTCTTGCCATGGGAGAAGTGCTTAGCTTTGGGTTCAATCTTGCGGTGTTCTTACCCAGTGACAGAAAGGGTTGCAAGACACGTATTGTATTGTTGCCATCGAGGATAACAAGATGGGGTTTATATCATATTGCATGGGTTTATCCCTCTACATCATATCATCTTGCTTAATGCGTTGCTCTGTTCTTATGAACTTAATACTCTAGATGCATGCTGGATAGCGGTCGATGTGTGGAGTAATAGTAGTAGATGCAGGCAGGAGTCGGTCTACTTGTTATGGATGTGATGCCTATATACATGATCATGCCTAGATAACGTCATAATTATTCGCTTTTCTATCAATTGCTCAACAGTAATTTGTTCACCCACCGTAATACTTATGCTCTCGAGAGAAGCCTCTAGTGAAACCTACGGCCCCCGGGTCTATCTCTTATCATATTTGCTTTCAATCTACTTTTATTTGCATCTTTACTTTTTATATTTATATTATAAAATACGAAAAATATATTTATCCTATCATACTATCTCTATCAGATCTCACTTTCGCAAGTGGCCGTGAAGGGATTTCTCAGTTTGTTTGTGTAGGCGCATGGGACTTTGGAGGAGCCTCCTACTGGATTGATACCTTGATTCTCAAAAACTGAGGGAAATACTTACGCTACACTTGCTGCATTACCCTCTCCTCTTGGGGAAAACCAACGCTAGCTCAAGACGTAGAACGCCCTCAAAGTTTGCACCAACATAATGGCAACGAGATGGGGCGTGGCTACAATGCACCCCGCCAACCCCGAATCCAGGAGCGGGCTGGCCACAGTGCAATGTACTGGGCGACCCTCCCTCGCCCGGCGCGACACTGTTGCCACGTCGACCATGACATCATCCATGGCAGAGCTACCATGCTCCCACGACGGGCTGTCGGTACGGCCCGCAGGCAGCGGGCCCTACTTGCCAGAGAGACACCCTAAGGCGGCTTGCCTAGACCAGTCGGCATAGAGGGAGGCCGGCTCCTAACAATCGGCCCTCCCCTTCCCTACAAGTTTGTGTACCATTAACCAGATAAGACGGGTTGTGGCGACAATGAATGCTCGCCGGGCGGCGGCACTGTAGCCACGCCCTCCCCGACCAAACCATGGCCATCAGGGGCGAGGCTACAGTAATGAGCAGCCGACAAGGCCCGTAGGTAGTGGGCCCAACCTGTCGGTTGAGAACCCGGCAGCCAGCGGGACCCACCAGACGGCGGGCCCCAGCAGCTGGCGGAAAAGCCGGCGACCACAGACACTGACGGCATGGGCCTATGCCCAGCCGGATTACCATTGTACCCCTGGGGGGGTAGGCCTATATAACCCCCCCGGGCACCCATGCAAGGGGTTCAGCTCTTAGACCACACACACCCCACATAGAGAGAGGAGTAGCGCTAGCCTTGCCCTTCTTCTTCCTCTAGCCGAACAGCTCAAGGAGTCTCTTGTAGCTATTTGTTGATTTAGCAACCATGCTTAGACCCCACAGAGCATGACTAGGGGTGTTATCTCCTAGGAGAGCCCCGAACCTGGGTAAGATCCGCTGACGTGCATGTCTTCGCCTCATCCCGTTTCCAAGCACCGGCGATGTCTTACTAGCTCCCACAATGATTAGCCATCCTTTGGCATATGTTGACGAGGACATGTGTTAGGGGCAGGGTAACAGGCCTGACCTAAAGACCCTACCCATGGACACCGTACACTTTGTACCGGGCCTTGGGCCAGATCGTCGTCTAGATGTACCACAGCTTGAAAGTCACTCGGACGACAACGACCACTTGGAGCACGGCACTCCACTCGACGAACTCATTCCACTCAGCCGTGTAACTCACTCGGATATGCGAATACCAATAGTCAGCATGATGGTTTTGTAGTGGGTAGGCATTATGGCATTGATGCTCCACTTTGTAACATAGGAGGTGAGGGGGTAGTGCACTCTATATAAGCCACCCCCACCACTAGACTAAGGGGCTTTTTCTTCCACCTCTCTCTTTTCACCGTTAGTCTCAGGACTTAGCTCAGGCATGGGGACCCGTTCCTCTCTCACACACACATTGTAATCTCCAGATATATACTCAGATAAAACAAAGCATCTCCGGAGCACGAGATGTAGGGTTGTTATCTCCATTGTGAGAGGCCTGAACTCGCTAAAACCACCATGTCACCCATATGCATCTCGATAGATCATGATCCATTACCCTATACCTTATTATTGTCGAAATCGTTCCCACGACAGTTGGTGCCCACCGTGGGGCATGGTGTCTATCGAGCCATGGTGCAAATGGTTTTTTCCATTTTTGGCAACAGCTCAACAATTGGCTTGCTGGAATTCTGGGCATCGCGCCATTAGTACAAACACAAGGATCAGGGAAGTATCTATTTGATCTAGTCTTTCTTTGAATTAATTATCTAACAATGGGTTGATCATTTTCTCCTGTAGCATCAGACATCACCAAAGCGTGATCAATCATTAAACAGAAAAGGAGGAAAGATAATTCATCCTTATTCAGCGCCGCAAGGCTCCTCCGCCCGTTTGCTTGCTCGAGACGGTTTCCATGCTGTGGAGGCGCCCGCCTCGCCGGCAGCGCAAGGCTCCTCTTCCCGGTAGACTGCCCGCCGGCGGCCTCCATGTTGCGGGGCTTCCCCAGCTGATCACCAGCTTGACAGCGGCGTCTGCGCCGTGCAGGCATAGGCTCGACCGATGACGCGAGACTCCTCCCTTTCCGCTCTGTAGAGGAACGAACCTGGCCGGCAGCGCGGAGCTTCTCCGCCCGGTCAACTGCCCGCTGACGGCCTCCATGCCATGGGGCATGCCGAGCCGATCGCCTGCTCGACAATGGTGTCCGCACCATGGGGGCGTACGATCGACCGGGGACGGGAGATTCCTCCCTTGCTGCTCGGCAGAGAGACACGAACCTGCCCGGCAGTGCGGAGCTCCTCCGACCGAGCGCCTTCCCACTGGCGGCCTCCACGACATGGGGATCCTATGCCCGGGCTGCCTGTGGGAAAAGGAAACACCCATCACATGCAATGCTTCAATTTCGGCTTAATTAGTACTGACGCCATTTGCATGCACATTCTGGACTTGGGGCACACAAATAGATAAGAAAGTTACGACGATGATAAGGTAAATGAAAACCTTTGATTTACCTTACCATCAGTTATGTCTTATCTCTGTGCCTCCTCTAGCCATTTCATAATTGGATATCGTCATTCAAATCTGTTATGACAACTGTTTGGTAAGCAGGGATTCGAATCAAACAATAAATACCAACTCTAAGTGTGATGGATAGTACCTGGTGCCTAATTTCATGGTATCTTTCTTGGTGCCTACCACAGGAAAACCCTTCCTTCTTTTGGGAGGAAATCAAATGAGTAAAGGTTTCTGCCGACTCCCCTCAAGGAACCACTCACTACTCAACTTGAAACCACGAACCTACCTCCTGCTTTTTACTTTCTTCTTTGTCCCAATTCATATCGAGCATGTCTTTCTCCATCTATAGATAGAGAGAATATAGGATAGGGGCGCTCAAACCTTCAATGCGTTGGACATGGGGACAACTCCTTCAATGCACGAACGGTAATGCCTTTGGCTTAATTAGCGCTAATTAATGCCTCTTCCATGCAGATTCTGCGTACTCCTACATGGTCACGACGTGGGTTGTTTCTTCCATCAATTAACTGCATGCAGGAATATTTGAAAATGGAAGGAATCTTCAACGTCGGATTAGTTGGCTGCCTCATTAATCAGCCATTCAAACAAGGTGCGCTGATTCATTTTTTTCTGCAGCCACCTGCACCAGCCTCCAGCGCACACGCAGCTTGCGTTGACTTCAAGCTAGCCCACCCGGTCCGCTACTCCGAGTGGGTACTTTGGTACGCTCAGAAAAGTGCACGTCTACACTCGACATATGCAACACTCGGGCGCGCATCGTTTTCTTGGACACGTTCATGCGACTAACGTGCAGGCACTTGATCATTCGGGTGTTCCCACTTGGTCGGATGCCTCCTCGACGACATGCTCAACTCGACCATCCCATGTGGTTCCACTCGGTTGACACATCCTCACTCGGCCACCCATGTGTCGTCGCTCCGCGGGACGCGCCTACTTCACACGGACGTTCCGCGTGTCGCCACTCTGAGGGACACGTCTACATCACTCGGACGCCCCGAGCATCGTCACTCCGCGGTACACGTCTTCATCGCCCGGATGCTCCGCGCGTTGTCACTCCACGGGACGCGTCAACATCACTTGGATGCCCCGCGCATCGTCACTCCGCGGGACGCGTCTACTTCGCGCGGACGTTCCGTGCGTCGCCACTCCGCGGGACGCGTCTACATCACTCAGACGCCCCGCGCATTGTCACTCCGCGGCACGCGTCTTCACCGTCCGGATGCTCCGCACGTCGCCACTCTGCAGGACGCGTCAACATCACTCGGATGCCCCGCGCATCGTCACTCCGCAGGACGCATCTACTTCGCGTGGACGTTCCGCGCGTCGCCACTCCGCGGGACGTGTCTACATCACTCCGATGCCCCGCGCATCATCACTCCGCGACACGCGTCTTCATCGCCCGGATGCTCCGCGCGTCACCACTCCGCAGGACGCATCAACATCACTCGGATGCCCCGTGCATCGTCACTCCGCGGGACGCGTCTACTTCGCGCAGATGCTCCGCGCGTCGCCACTCCGCAGGACGCATCTACATCGCCCGGACATCCCGCGCATCGTCACTTCACGGGACGCGTCTACATCACTCAGACGCCCAGCGCAACGTCACTCTGCGGGATGCGTCTACATCACTCGGATGCCCCGCGCATCGTCACTCCGCGGCACGCGTCCGCATCGCCCGGACGCTCGGCGCGTCGCCACTCCGCAGGACGCGTCAACATCACTCGGACGCCCCGTGCAACATTACTCCGCGGGGCGCGTCTACATCACTCGGACGACCCGCGCATCATCACTCTGCGGCACGCGTCTACATCGCCCGGACGCTTCGTGTGTTACCACTCCGCGGGACGCGTCTACATCACTCGGACGCCCCATGCATCGTCACTCCACGGGACGCGTCTACATTACTCGGACGCCCCGTTCATCGTCACTTCGCGGCACGCGTCCACATCGCCCGGAAACTCCGCGCGTCACCACTCTGCGGGACGCGTCTACATCACTCGGACGTCCCGTGCATCGTCACTCCACAGCACGCATCTACATCACTCGGACGCCCCGCACATCGTCACTCCGCGGCATGCGTCTACATTGCCCAGACGCTCCGCGCGTCGCCACTCTGCGGGACGCGTCAACATCACTCGGACGCCCCGCGCATCGTCACTCCGCGGGGCGCGTCTACATCATTCGGACGACCCGCGCATCGTCACTCCGCTACACGCGTCTACATCGCCCGGACGTTCCGCGCGTCACCACTTCGCGGGACGCATCTACATCACTCGGACGCCCCGCACATCGTCACTCCGTGGCACACGTCTACATCGCCCGGACGCTCCGCGCGTCGCCACTCCGCGGGATGCATCTACATCACTCGGACGCCCCGCGCATCGCCGCTGCGCGTCATGCGTCTACTTCAGTCGGATGCCCGCGCATCGCTACTCTGCGGGACGCGTCTACTTCAACGGCTGCCCCGCACATTGCCTTGGTCACCTCATAACTACTCAGCCGCCCTGCGCGTCGCCATTGGTTGGTCACCTCATAACCACTCGGCCGCCCCGCGCGTCGCCACTCGGTTGGTCACCTCATAACCACTTGGCCGCTCCACGCGTCGCCACTCGGTTGGTCACCTCATAACCACTCGGCCGCCTCGTGCGTTGCCATAGGTTGGTCACCTCATAACCACTCGGCCGCCCCGCGTGTCGCCATAGGTTGGTCACCTCATAACCACTTAGCCGCCCCGCGCGTCGCCATAGGTTGGTCACCTCATAACCACTTGGCCGCCCCGCGCGTCGCCATCGGTTGGTCACCTCATAACCACTTAGCCGCCCCGTGCGTCGCCATCGGTTGGTCACCTCATAACCACTCGGCCGCCCCGCGCGTCGCCATAGGTTGGTCACCTCATAACCACTCGGCCGCCCCGCGCATCTCCACTCGGTTGGTCACCTCATAACCACTAGGCCGCCCCGCGCATCGCCATAGGTTGGTCACCTCATAACCACTCGGCCGTCCCGCGCGTCTCCATAGGTTGTACACCTCATAACCACTTGGCCGCCCCGCGCGTCGCCACTCGGTTGGTCACCTCATAACCACTCGGCCGCCCTGCGTGTCGCCATAGGTTGGTCACCTCATAACCACTCGGCCGCCCCGCGCTTCGCCATAGGTTGTTCACCTCATAACCACTTGGCCGCCCCGCGCGTTGCCACTCGGTTGGTCACCTCATAACCACTTGGCCGCCCCGCGCGTCACCATCAGTTGGTCACCTCATCACCACTCGGCCGCCCCACCCGTCCCTATTCGATTGGTCGCCTCATCACCACTCGGCCACTCACGCACCTTCAGACAGCTAAGTCATTTTACATGCACTACATTCTGTTATTTCCGAGTTCCTGAGTATCCTATTATTCAAACATCACATTCACTCGGAGGCCACGCCACCAAGTGTACCTCTACGCTCGGCTGCTTATTTTCACCCGAGTCCAACTTTCATTTTTTCGCAAACATCATTCACGAACACCATGTGTTCTTCATTCCGGGTTTGCATCGGTCCTCCGGGGCTGCAGCTCAATCGAAACACTACACTTCCGTTTTATTTGAGCTAGCACTTTGACAAGTTCGAACGGATCCTTCGCTCTTTCAGACTCTTGGTGGTTAGCCAGCAAGCCCCTTGCACTCCCAGCGGGTGTCTATGGGTGTTATTCACACAATTTATTTCAGCACACATCGAATTTCCTCGAGAAATTATTTCGTTGGCTTGTGCCTTTTTTTACACAAGTTACGCGATCACTCGACGGCCCTGTGTGACAACTTCATCGCTGCTCGTACTCGGTCACCATACCGGTCCCAGCGCACCACAACATCGACCTTGTCGCTCTGTTGACTTCAAACACATCCGGCCAACCCCTTTGTGGAATCCTCTTCATCGTATCAATGATATAGACCTCATCAGGCATGAGACAGATAAGTCCCTTTTATAATCAAATTTCACACTTCACTCTTTTGCGAGTTTGCCTCTTTCAAGCATTACTCGGAAGCTTCTCCTCATATTTACCCGAGTCCGACTTGATGAATTGCAAATCATCCATTCAAAACTATATTTCTCGTATTCCGACATGTCCGTTGTCGAAGCTTGTAGTACGCTCGGGGGCTACGCCGCACTCGGGGGCTGCATCTCATTTGGAATGACACTCTCCTGAGTGGTCGAGTACTTCATCACCAGTCAGATCCTTCACTTCTACAAGTACATTCGATCCGCCACTTTGACAAGTTTTATAATCACCCAGACGCTCTGCACGCCATCTTCATTCCTACTCAGACTCAGTTGTCATGCTGGTCTTGTTGTGTCGCACAAACACTACAACGACCTCGTCGCTACATTAGCTTTGAAAGCATCTCGCTAACTCCTCGAAGACCATTTCAGCCACTTGGCTGGACACACAATCTGTCACTCGACCACCCCGCACATCACCACTTGGCTGGACGCATGGTCCTTCACTCGGCCACCTCGCACATCCTCACTCGTCCGCCCCGCGCATTGCCACTCAGTTGTGCACGTCTTCATCATTCGGCCACCTCGCACATCATGACTCGGTCGCCCCGCGCATCGCCACTCGGTTGGGCACGTCTTCACCACTCGGGCGCTCCGCATGTTGCCACTCGGTTGTGCACGTCTTCACCACTCGGCCGCCCTGCACGTCGTCACTCGGTTATACACATCATTGCCCCTCGGCCGCCTCACGCATCACCCCCAACACAGGAACGACTAAGTTACTCAATGATCAAACCTCATATCACACTCTGTAGCAAACTTACCTCTTTCGAGCATCACTCGGGGGCTAAGCACAGCCATTGGCCATGCCGCCCTCAGGGGTTACACCCATTCAATCAACCCATTGATCATATCAGGAATATCTTTCTGACCAGACATACAAGTGCCACCAAATTTTTCCTTGCAGTCAACATACCCTGATCAGTCGGGAAGCACGTCCACTCGTACAAATACCCCTTTCATACAAAAGGGTGAAAATGAAGCTCCTCTATGGATACAATGTACTCTTATGAATACCTCTTTCACGCAAAATCTAACGGTCAATATAGGAAGTACTACTGGAACGATTACTCCCTGGAGTGTCCAGCTTTTTTCTCCAGTCGGTAGTTTCAAAGACGAATTCATTCACCGTGCCGAGAGCACGAAGATTCACCTGCTTGACTGAGTTCCAGGCTGAATTTATTCCATGTCGAGTGCACGAAGATCAGGCCGACTGACTCAGCTCCAAGCTGAGCTTATTTACCATGTAAAGTGTCGAAAGATGCATCCGATTGACTCAATTTCAGACTAAAAGATATTTACCGTGTCAACTGCATGGAGGTTTACCAGGAGACTCAAACCCCCTGCCCGACTCATCTTGTCCGATAGAGGCTCGGGGACTACACGTAGTGGGTGCACTCAGCTCGCCCCCACTAGAAGAGAACTCAGAAAGAAACATTTTGCTCGAAGCAAAACCAGCGCCAGAATTACTTGACCTCCGAGTCAGAGAAGAACAAGTTCGATCAATACCAGCTAAGAAGATTTTTAGTTCTCTCAGACCCCCGCCGACTGCCTGCAGTCGACGGCGGTCTCGGGGACTACACCCAGTGGGTGCACTCAGCGTGCCCCCACTGAAGTAATTTCCACTCGGTATGGCCTGACCAGTCCAAGTGATGAACAACAACAAAAAATATAGGCTCTAAGACTCCCACCGACTGTTGGTATGCACTTGGAACGGTCCGCCTGGTCCGAGTGATGGCCAAACAACAACAAAAAAGACAAGCTCTAAGACTCCTACCGACTGCCCACAGTCGACGGCAGTCTCGGGGACTATACCCAGTGGGTGCACTCAGCGTGCCCCCACTGGAATGGTATCCACTCGGAATGGTCCGCCCGGTTTGAGTGACGGCCAAACAACAAAAAAGACATGTTCCAAACATGAAGAAATTCCGAGTAATCAATTACTCGATGCAGGACCAGCTCCAAATCACTCCAAAAAATTACTACAAGGTGACTTCAACGCTCCTCCGCGGACCCGTTTGAGCTCATTTCACTTGGGCACCATGCAGTCTAGAATCCGTCAAGGCAACACGCGGAGATAAGACCGCCGGGTGACCAGAGTAAGTTCATAAGTGCCTCCGTAGCACTCGACTCATCTGGGAATTCACCTCGACTCGACCCACTCAACCTCGACCGATTTGGGGGCTAATGACGAGGACATGTATTAGGGGTAGGGTAACAGGCCTGACCTAAAGACCCTACCCATGGACTCCGTACACTTTGTACTGGACCCCTGGGCCAGATCGCCGTCCAGATGTACCGTAGCTTGAAAGTCACTCGGACGATAACGACCACTCGGAGCACGACACTCCACTCGACGAACTCATTCCACTCGGTCGTGTAACTCACTCGGATATGCGAAGACCAATAGTCAGCATGACGGTTTTGTAGTGGGCAAGAATTATGGCATTGATGCTCCACTTTGTAACATAGGAGGTGAGGGGGTGGCACACTCTATATAAGCCACCCCCACCACTAGACTAAGGGGCTTTTTCTTCCACCTCTCTCTTTTCACCATTAGTCTCAGGACTTAGCTCAGGCATGGAGATCCGTTCCTCTCTCACACACACATTGTAATCTCCAGATATATACTCAGATAAAACAAAGCCTCTCCAGAGCACGAGATGTAGGGTTGTTATCTCCATTGTGAGAGGCCTGAACTCGCTAAAACCACCATGTCACCCATATGCATCTCGATAGATCATGCTCCAATACCCTATACCTTATTATTGTCGGAATCATTCCCACAACATATGTCGCACCAACCACACGACATTTGGCGCCCACCATGGGGCTAGGTGCATCGTCGTATGGAGACCTGCTCTGGACGGGAACCCTCTTCCTCCCTCGCGAGCGCAGCCAGCCCGGCACGCTTGATGGCGTTTGCGCCGACACGCTACAGGGCGCGGAAACCGCCTGCATGGCAGGCAGCCTCGCTGATCTCATCGGCGAGATCCGCCTCTCCGACGAGCCCGTGACAGGCGTGGGCACAGCCAGCTCTAAGAGCTGCCTCATCGACCTCCTTGGCAAGCTTGACATCACCAACAAGCCCGCCTTCGACTTGGAGTCAATCGACTCCACCGACCCGATGCTTGTCGACTCCGACACGACATCCCTTGATGCCTTCCCCACCCATGTGGTGGTCATCGACTACCCGCTCCCTCAGGCCGACAGCAGCGGCATCATCGTTACCGAGGTGCTCGTCATCAGCCACGAAGGCGCATCCGGCTTAGACGCCCACGACCCGCTGCATGCGACGTTGCGAGACCTGGCTGTGCCCTTCGCAGGCGACGCCGACACTGAGACACTGGAGGCCCACTGCCTTCCGCTCATTGAGATCGGCAAGAAACTAGCCACCATGAGGCGCCTCATAGAAGCCTACCAGCGCAAGGTTGACCGTGCCGTCTGCGGCACGCCGGCTGCTGGCGGGCCCAGCCGAGTGGGCATCGTCAAACAATGCAGCGCGGCTATCGCCAGCATGTTGGGGGGCGACCGCCCGGTCTATGCCACGCCCGTCGAGAACCTGTGTGCTGCTTAAGCGGCAGCAAACGAACTAGAGGGCTTGGATGGCGAAGAGCGCCGCTGCATGACGGAACGAGTCCAGCAGCTCATTGATGCGGCTGCTGCGCAGCAAGAAGTCGGCGCCTGCGCCGAGAATCCTCCCCCCTCCCGCTGAGAGCACGGCGTGACCTCCTGGACGCCAACTGCAGGCGGCATTCGTGACCGAAGAGATAAAGAGCCGGCTGCTAGCCGCAGTCGGACGCATTTCAGCATTGATAGAGACGAAGACGATCGCCCACGAGCTGTGGAGCGGTGAGGCGACTGCCCGCCTCCTCCCCTGCCTTGCTGGGAGCGATATGCCTCCCCGCCGCCTATTGAGCACCTGACGCTCAGCGGCTGACTGGGCCTCCATGAAGGAATCAAGGAGAACGATGCCCGCCATCGGATCAACCGCCTGGCACGATCCCTGGCGCTAGAAGAAGAAGATGCGATTGGCCCGCCCTGTTTTGGCCCCCGCATCCATGACGAGCCCTTCCCCAAAGAGTTCTCACTCCCAAGAGACACGCCCAAGTACAACGGCTCTGTGAAGCCGGAAGACTAGCTGGTCGACTACTCCACTGCAGTCAACATAGCATACGGCAACAAGCGCGTTGTCATGAAGTATGTCCCCCTCATGCTTGAGGGCATGACACGCACTTGGCTGAACAACCTCAAGCCCTACAGCATCAACAGCTGGGTGGATTTCAGTGAGGTCTTCAACCGCAACTTCACTAGCACATACAAGTGGGCACCCAAGCCTCGCCAGCTCTCTTTATGCGTCCAAGGCCCAAACGAGTCCAGCCGTGACTACCTAACACAGTGGGCCAAGCTCCGCAACTCATGCGAAGGCGTGCACAAGGAACATGCCATAGAGTACTTCACCGCCGGGTGCAGAGAAGGCACCCTCCTCAAGCACCGACTCCTCTGCGACGAGCCGGCTACACTCGACGAACGGCTGATCATAGCAGACAAGTACGCCACTGTCGACTCCTTGATGAAGTCGAAACTCCGGGTGGACGCCTCTAGGAAGATGCTCCCTCCGGCTTCCAGAACGCTGACTGGAGATACCAGTCGGCGCCCGCAGCAGAGCGAAAAAGCGCAAGGGCCCGATGCTGGCTTCCTCCAGCAGGCAGGTGGCCACAGTCGAAGACCAGCAACCGGAGGGGCAGCCCATGCCCAAGTGTCAGAAGGGCGGCAAGCCGGCTTGGCAACCCACCTTCTCCTATGAGTAAACCCTCGACGTGCCCTGCAAGTTCCACAGCAGCGTGAAGCCGTCCAATCACACCACGGAAGTGCCACTGGCTCACCAGAATCTCCAAGGGCGAGGGGCTGTTGCCGCCTCCGCCTGTTGGCCTGCCGCCTCCGGCTCCTCGCCAGTCGGCAGCTCGCCCAGCAGTCGGCGCCATCCAAGATGAATTTCCCGAAGAGTACGGAGCCTACGTTGTCTTTCCAAGCCAGGCGGATGATAGGCGCAGCCGGCGTCAGTGACACCAAGAGGTCAAAGCTGTCGCCTCCAAGGTCCTAGAATTCATGCACTGGTCTGAGAAGCCCATCAGCTGGAGCTGAGCTGACCACCCGGAGGTGATGCCTTCTCCGGGTTCCTATGCTTTGGTGTTGGACGCCACCTTCGCAACCGAAAGGCGAGCTGCTCGCTTTTCCCGAGTCCTGATAGACGGGGGTAGCAGCATCAACATCCTTTACCGCTATACCATGGAGAAGTTGAACATCAAGACGAAGCACCTCCTGCCCAGCCGGACTGTCTTCCATGGCATTGTGCCGGGTCTTTCCTGCTCACCAATCGGCAAGATCAAGGTAGATGTTCTCTTCGGAGACAAAGATCACTTCCACCGTGAAGCAGTTTGGTTTGAGGTGGTGGACCTGGAGAGCCCCATGCTTACTTGGCTGACTTGCTCTAGCCAAGTTCATGACTGTGCCCCACTACGCCTACCTCAAGATGAAGATGTCGAGTACTAAGGGCATCATCACCATAGTCGAAGACTACAATAAGTCGGTGGCCCATGCCACAGCCAGCAGCCGGCTAGCCGAGTCGCTCGTCATTGCCGCAGAGAAGAAGCTCCTTGACCGGGTTACGGCCATGGCCGGCAAGAAATCGTACCTGTCAACAGACCCCAAGGAGTCAAAGACCCAGGGCTCCTTCCTGCCGGCCAAAGAGACCAAGAAGATACCCTTGGACCCGGACCACCCGGAGAGGTTCGCTCTCGTAGGAACCAACCTTGACAGCAAATAGGAAAGCGAGCTCGTTGATTTCCTCCGTGAGAATCGGGATATCTTTGCATGGTCCCCCAAGGACATGCCGGGTGTTCCGAAGGATTTCGCTGAGCACAAGCTACATGTTAGAGCAGATGCAAAACCAGTCAAGCAGCCTCTCTGCCGACTTTGAGAAGAGAAGAGAAGAATTGTTGGTGAAGAGATAGCCTGGCTTCTAGCAGCCGGCTTCGTCATGGAAGTATTCTTTCCAGAGTGGCTAGCCAACCCAGTCCTCGTGTTGAAGAAGAACAACAAATGGCGCATGTGTATTGATTATACCAGCCTCAACAAAGCCTGTCCCAAAGATCCATTTGCTTTGCCACGGATTGATCAAGTGATAGACTCCACAGCCGGATGCGAGCTGTTGAGTTTCTTGGATGCTTACTCAGGGTATCACCAAATCAAGCTAGACCCAACCGACCGCCTAAAGACCGCCTTCATCACACCATTTGGAGCCTTCTGCTACCTGACTATGACATTCAGCTTAAGAAATGCCGGTGCCACTTTTCAGTGTTGCATGCAGAAGTGCCTCCTCAAGCAGCTCGGCAGAAATGCCCACATCTACGTAGATGATATTGTGGTGAAGACGGAGAAGCATGACACTCTGCTGGAAGATCTTAAGGAGACGTTTGACAATTTGCGCCGTTTTGAAATCAAGCTCAACCCGGAGAAATGCGTTTTTGGAGTACCAGCCGGCTAGCTCCTAGGCTTCCTGGTCTCTGAACGCGGCATGGAGTGCAACCCTGTCAAGATCAAAGCCACTGAGAGAATGGAGATACCTACCCGACTGCGAGATGTCCAGAAATTTACCGGGTGCTTGGCATCCCTCAGCCGCTTCATCAGTCGGCTGGGAGAGAAGGCTCTCCCCCTGTATCAGCTCATGAAGAAAACCACTCACTTCGAGTGGAATGACCAAGCGGACGAAGCTTTTCACCAGCTGAAGAAGATGCTAACCACGCCACCTGTCCTAGCGGCTCCGATTGATAAAGAGCCCATGCTCCTTTACATTGCCGCAACTAGCCGGGTGGTCAGCACAGTCATCATGGTTCAGCACCTAGAAGACGGCAAGGCACAGCCGGTCCAGAGGCCTGTGTATTATTTAAGTGAGGTATTGTCGGCCTCAAAACAGAACTGCCCCCACTACCAGAAGATGTGCTACGACGTGTACTTTGCCACCAAGAAGCTGAATCCATACTTTTAAGAGCACCCCATCATGGTTGTTTGCACTGCCCCACTTGCCGACATCATGGGCAGCCGAGATGCTTCAGGACGATTGGCCAAATGGTCCATTGAGCTGGCTCCATATACCATCTTCTACCAGCCTCGCACCGATATCAAGTCCCAAGTGCTGGCCGACTTCCTCATCGAGTGGGCCAAGACCCAGTACCTGCCACCAGCACCCGACTCCACCCATTGGCGGATGCACTTTAACAGCTCCAAGATGCGCACCGTTTTGGGAGCCGGCATCATCCTCACCTCTCCCAAAGGCGACAAGCTCAGATACACATTGCAAATCCACTTCGCCGCCTCCAACAATGTGGCCGAGTATGAGGCACTCATACATGGGCTCCGGATGGACAAAGAGCTCGGCATCCACCGGATCCTGTGCTACGATGACTCGAATTTGGTGGTCCAGTGATACGTCTCCATCGTATCTATAATTTTTGATTGTTCCATGCCAAAATTATTCAACTTTCATATACTTTTGGCAACATTTTATACTATTTTTGGGACTAACATATTGATCCAGTGCCCAGTGCCAGTTCCTGTCTGTTGCATGTTTTATGTTTCGCAGAAAACCCATATCAAACGGAGTCCAAACAGAATAAAAACGGATGGAGAATATTTTTGGAATATTTATGATTTTTGGGAAGAAGAATCAACGCGAGACAGTGCTCGAGGGGCCCACGAGGCAGGGGGCGTGCCCCTGACCCTCGTGGACACCCCGTAAGGCAGTTGCTGCTCTTCTTTTGCCGCAAGAAAGCTAATATCCGGAAAAAAATCGTGTTGAAGGTTTCAATCCAATCGGAGTTGCGGATCTCCGGGAATATAAGAAACGGTGAAAAGGCAGAATCAGGGAGCACAGAAACAGAGAGAGACAGAGAGACACATCCAATCTCAGAGGGGCTCTCGCCCCTCCCATGCCATGGAGACCATGGACCATAGGGGAAACCCTTCTCCCATCTAGGGAGAAGGTCAAGGAAGAAGAAGAAGAGGGGATACTCTCTCCCCCTCTCTCCCGGTGGCGCCAGAACGCCGCCGGGGCCATCATCATCACCGCGATCTACACCAACATCTCCACCATCTTCACCAACATCGTCATCACCTTCCCCCATCTATATTCAGCGGTCCACTCTCCCGCAACCTGTTGTACCCTCTACTTGAACATGGTGCTTTATGCTTCATATTATTATCCAATGATGTGTTGCCATCCTATGATGTCTGAGTAGATTTTCGTTGTCCTATCGGTAATTGATGAATTGCTATGGTTGGTTTAATTTGCTTGTGGTTATGTTGCTGTCGTTTGATACCCATCATATGAGCGCGTGCGTGGATCACACCATAGGGTTAGTTGTATGTTGATAGGACTACGTATTGGAGGGCAAGAGTGACAAAAGCTTCAACCTAGCATAGAAATTGATGCATACGGGATTGAAGGGGGACCAATATATCCTAATGCTATGGTTGGGTTTTACCTTAATGAACCTTAGTAGTTGCAGATGCTTCCTAATAGTTCCAATCATAAGTATATAGAATTCCAAGTCAGGGATGACATGCTAGCAGTGGCCTCTCCCACATAAAACTTGCTATTGGTCTAGTAAAGTAGTCAATTGCTTAGGGACAATTTCACAACTCCTACCACCACTTTTCCACACTCACTATACTAACTTTATTGCATCTTTATCTAAACAGAGCCTAGTTTTTATTTACGTGCTCTTTATATTCTTGCAAACCTATCCAACAACACCTACAAAGTCCTTCTAGTTTCATACTTGTGTTAGGTAAAGCGAACGTTAAGCGTGCATAGAGTTGTATCGGTGGTCGATAGAACTTGAGGGAATATTTAATCTACCTTTAGATCCTCGTTGGGTTCGGCATTCTTACTTATCGGAAGAGGCTACAATTGATCCCCTATACTTGTGGGTTATCAAGACCTTTTTCTGGCACCGTTGCCGGGGAGTTATAGCGTGGGGTGAATATTCTCGTGTGTACTTGTTTGCTTTATCACTAAGTATTTTTTATTTGTTGCTCTTAGTTGTTTTCTATCTTTAGTTATGGGTAGGAAACACAAAATACCAAAAAAATTAGTTGTACCTACTACATCAATGGTTGAAGAACCACTCAAAATCTATCACAACCATGAAGCTTTTTACTTGGATCATCTTCGATCCCTATGTGCTCGTGCTGAAACCCCAACTAGCTTAGTTGAGGGCAAATCTTTAGATGAGCATGCTTGTTATGTGCGACACCGCTTATCTCAAAAAGGGAAAATTTTACTGGGTCAAATTCATCGTTTGCAATGATATGCTTGGAATTTATGTGAAATATATGATTTTACTTGTTGTTCTGAAAACCCTTAGAAACACCTTCCCTATCAATGTGAGCTTAGTGATAATGGAATCGTATCTTCATATGCTAAGGGTGTTTATAATTACTATGATGTTCAACAAATTGAAGAATTTGTTGCTTTTAAGGGTGCTTATGAAATTGCTTGTTTGATTGAAAAGTATGATGTTACTCTTTACAAATCTGAAAATTTTGCCATACTTCAATATTGTTATGATAATTATGCTCCTAATGCCTATGTTAAACCATATATTGAGGACTCCTCTGCTGTCCAAGAAGAGACTAATATTTTGCAGGAATCTATGGAAGAAGAAATTGATCAAACTGTGAGCTCATTGGATGAAAATGACGAGGAGGAGAGCGAAGAAAAAAAGGAGGAAGAGCGGATTGATCACCCGTGCCCACATTCTAATGAGAGTAACTCTTCAACTCACACATTGTTTAATTTCCCTTCATGCTTACCGAAGGATGATTGCTATGATGATTGTTATGATCCCGTTGATTCTCTTGAAATACCCCTTTTTGATGATGCTTGTTATGCTTGTGGCCAATATGCCAATATGAATTATGCTTATGGAGATGAACTTGCTATAGTTCCTTATGTTAAACATGAAATTGTTGCTATTGCACCCACACATAATAGTCCTATTATCTTTTTGAATTCTCCAAACTACACTATATCGGAGAAGTTTGTGCTTATTAAGGATTATGTTGATGGGTTGCATTTTACCGTTGCACATGATGATTTTGATAGATATAATATGGATGTGCTTGCGGCTCTAACTTGCAATTATTATGAGATAGGAACTACATCTCCGCCTCTTTATGTTTCCAACATGATAGAATTGCAAGAAACTGCTTATACTATGCATTGGCCATTACTTGGTGTGCATGAATTGTTCTTTTATGACATGCCTATGCATAGAAGAGAGTTAGACTTTGTTGTTGCATGATATATGATACTTTGTGCTCACTACTAAGTCACAAATAATTGTTAATTAAAATTGGCTTTGATATACCTTGGGATCTGGGTGGATCCATTACTTGAGCACTATATGCCTAGCTTAATGGCTTTAAAGAAAGCGCTGACAGGGAGACAACCCGAAAGTTTTAGAGAGTCATTTATTTCTGTTGAGTGCTTTCATAAAGTTTAAAAACAAAAAAATAGAGAGGGAAACCCAAAACTTTTCAAAAAGGAAAGTGAAAGTGAGAAAGACAAGCATTGTTGAAGTGGGGGAGCTCCTTGAATTTTGTTCATGCTCACAAAAACTTTGTGAATCTTAATTACAGAAACTTTTCATCAAAAATAATTATCCCCTTGTACAATTCCATTGTATTATAAAAATAATGTGCCAAGTTTTTCCTTTAGGATGTTTACAATGCTTGTTGGTTTGTGCGGTGCAGGACAAAAACTTTGGCTGTAGTGCGCGATTTTACATTTTTTTATTGGAATGTCAAATGGTCCTGAAACTTTTTTTCACTGTCTTTCTATACAAATTGTTTATTTTCCCTAATCTGGGCAGAATTTTTGGAGTACCAGAGGTATGGTGAATGTTCAGATTACTACAAACTGTCCTATTTAAGACAGATTCTGTTTTTGATGCATAATTTGCTTGTTTTGATGAAACTATGAATTTTTATCAGTGGATTAAGCCATGGAAAAGTTATATTATAGTAGCTACAATGCAAAAACAAAATACGAATTGGTTTGCAACAGTACTTAGAGTAGTGATTTGCTTTATTATACTAACGGATCTTACTGAGTTTTCTGTTGAAGTTTTATGTGGATGAAGTGTTCGAAGATCGAGGAGGTCTTGATATGAGGAAAAGGAGGAGAGGAAAGAGCTCAAGCTTGGAGATGCCCAAGGCACCCAAGTAAATATTCAAGGAGACTCAAGCGTCTAAGCTTGGTGATGTGTCACGCCCAAGATGCGACCCTATCCTAAAGGAACTCGAAGGTCCCACCAAGGATAGAAGCGCATCTTGAAGACGCTTTTGCAAGGTGGATATCATTACCTCAAACCATTACATAATAGTTAGGGATACATACATAAGGCACAAACGCCCCAAGAATACATCAACATCATACACAAGAGCAACATCCGACTATGGATGAAACACAAACAGAAAACTCAACGACATCCACCCTGCTAGCCCAGGCTGCCGACCTGGAACCTATCCCCCGATCGAAGAAGAAGCAGAAGAGAACTCCAAAACAAGCAAGCGTCGCTCTCGCGTAATGATCATTGCATAACCTGTACCTGCAACTGTTGTTGTAGTAATCTGTGAGCCATGAGGACTCAGCAATCCCATTACCATGGGTATCAAGACTAGCAAAGCTTAATGGGTATGGAAAAGATAAGTGGTGAGGTTGCAGCAGCGACTAAGCATATATGATGGCTAGCATACGCAAATAAGAGCGAGAAGAGAAGCAAACAGAATGGTCGTGAAACTAGCAATGATCAAGAAGTGATCCTGAACTCCTACTTACGTCAAACATAACCGACAACCGTGTTCACTTCCCGGATTCCGCCGAAAAGAGACCATCACAGCTACACACGCGGTTGATGCGTTTTAATTCGAATCAGGTGTCAAGTTCTCTACAACCGGACATTAACAATTTCCCATCTTCCACATAACCACGGGCACGGCTTTCAAAAGTTTAAACCCTGCAGGGGTGTCCCAACTTAGCCCATTCTCAAGCTCCAAGGTCAAATGCTCCTTATCATTGTCCGCTCTCACAGGTGAGTTGCAACAAGTGCCAGCAGAAAGGTCACTATGCAAACAAGTGCTTCAACCAAAGGAGCCTTCTGCCTCCTCCTCCTGTGAGATCTTCAAGCAATGCAGTGGTCAGGCATAATCCCAAGTCTGCAAAGGTGAACATGTTGAATGCAGCGCAAGCGGAGGAATCTACTGACGTGATAATGGGTAATCTTCCAGTTAATGATATTCCTACAAAATTCTTATTTGATACTGGTGCATCGCATTGTTTCATGTCAAGATCATTTGTTGCAAAGCATGATTTCATTTCGAAAATGTTGGAAAAACCCATGGGAGTTGTTTCTCCGGGCTCTTCTATAAGGGCTACCATGTTGATTCCGGATGTTTCTATCAAGATGGGCAACTATAAATTTCTGCCTAAACCAATTGTCCTTGGTGATTTGTATATTGATCTAATTCTCAGGATGGACTGGCTTTCTAAGCACAAAGCTCAACTTGATTGTGCTATCAGGGAAATTCAATTGACACACTCTTCTGAGGATGTTATCATCTATGCCGCTCGTGACGAAACCATTCAGTTGTTTTCTCTCAATGAGAAGGGCGAGTTGGATGCTATTTCTCAAATTCCAGTCGTTTGTGAGTACCAAGATGTCTTTCCAGAAGAGCTTCCAGGTATGCCTCCGCATCGGCCAGTCGAGTTCGTTATCAATCTTGAGTCTGGAACTGAACCCGTTTGCAAGCGTCCATACAAGCTTGGACCTAAAGAGCTGAAGGAATTGAAGAAACAACTCGATGAACAAGAGCGTCTGGGTTTGATCAGACCGAGTTCACTCCATGGGGTTGTGGAGTTCTTTTTGTCCAGAAGAAGGATGGCACGGACCGACTGTGCGTCGATTACCGTCCATTGAACAAGAAGACAATCAAGAACAAGTATCCACTTCCCAATATCAATGATCTATTCGAGCAACTCAAAGGTGCTAAAGTATTCTCCAAGCTTGACCTTCGTATGGGTTATCATCAGATTCGCATTCGCGAACAAGATATTCCCAATACAGCATTCAGAACAAGCTTTGGTTCTTATGAATATACTGTCATGTCTTTCGGCCTTGTCAATGCTCCTCCAACATTCTCTCGAATGATGAACTTCATCTTCAACCCCTACGCCAATGAATTTGTCTTGGTGTATCTCGATGATATCTTGGTCTTCTCCAAGAATAAGAAGGATCATGCCAAACATTTGCGATTGGTGCTCGACAAGCTCAGAGAGTATCAATTCTATGTGAAGTTTTCCAAATGTGAGTTTTGGCTTTATGAAGTTCTTTACCTTGGTCACATCATCTCCGCCAAGGGCATTGCTATTAATCCCGAGAAGGTGTCTGCAGTTGTGAATTGCGAACCTCCTCAAAATGTCAAGCAGGTCCGCAGTTTTCTTGGTCTTGCAAGCTATTGCCAAAGATTCATTGAGAACTTCTCTAAGATTGCAAAGCCTCTTTCCAACCTCCTCCAGAAGCATGTCAAGTATGTCTGGACGCCTGAGTGTGACGCTGCTTTCAACACCCTCAAAGAGAAGCTAGTCACAGCTCCTGTCTTGACTCCTCTTGATGAATCCAAACCATTCGAAGTTTTTTGTGATGCTTCTCTTCAAGGTCTCGGTGCTGTGTTAATGCAAGAGAAGAAAGTTGTGACCTATACCTCTCGCCAATTGAAGCCCAATGAAAAGAACTACCCCACTCACGATCTTGAGTTGGCGGCAGTTGTCCATGCATTGATAACATGGAGACATCTCTTGTTGGGAAGGCAAGTGGACATTTTCACCGATCACAAGAGCCTCAAGTATATCTTCACTCAACCCAACCTCAACCTCAGGCAAACTCAATGGGTCGAAATGATTCAAGAGTACAATCCAAGTATTTAATATACTCCTGGCAAGGCGAATGTGATTGCAGATGCTCTGAGCAGAAAGGCTTATTGCAACAGCTTAATTCTCAAGCCTTTCCAACTGGACCTTTGTGAAGCTTTCCGCAAACTGAATCTTCAAGTTGTTCCTCAAGGCTTTCTTGCCAACCTCATAGTCTCTCCTACTTTGGAAGATCAAATTCGTGAGGCACAACTCCTGGATACCATGGTGAAGAAGGTGAAACGTGGTATCGGCAAGGGCATTCCCAAATACAAGTGCTTCCACATTGATGACAAAGATACTCTTTTCTTTGAGGATCGAATTGTGGTTCCTAAAGGCGATCTGAGAAAACTCATCATGAACGAGGCACACAATTCCCTTCTATCCATTCATCCTAGAAGTACGAAGATGTACCATGACCTCAAGCAGTAGTATTGGTGGACTCGAATGAAGCGAGAAATTGCTCAATTCGTGAATGAATGTGACGTCTGCAGAAGGGTGAAAGCAGAACACCAATGACCAGCTGGTCTCCTCCAACCTCTTGCTATTCTAGAATGGAAGTTCGATCATATCGAGATGGACTTCGTGACTGGATTTCCTAAGTCTAAGCGTGGAAATGATGCTATATTCGTTGTCATTGACAAGCTTACTAAAGTGGCTCATTTCCTTCCTATCAAAGAATCTATCACATCAGCTTAGTTGGCAGAGCTATACACCTCCAGGATTGTCTCCTTGCACGGCATTCCACAATTGATTTCTTCATATCGTGGAAGCATTTTCACTTCTAAGTTCTGGGACTCCTTTCAGAAGGCCATGGGCACCAACATTCGTTTTAGCACAGCTTTCCATCCTCAAACAAGTGGCCAAGTCGAGCGAGTCAATCAAATCCTTGAAGATATGCTCAGGGCTTGTGTCATCTCTTTCGGTATGAAGTGGGAAGATTGTCTTCCATATGCCGAGTTCTCCTACAACAACAGCTTCCAAGCAAGTGCAGGCAAGGCCCCATTCGAAATTCTCTATGGCAGAAAGTGTCGTACTCCTCTCAATTGGTCCGAGACTGGTGAACGCCAACTTCTTGGCAACGACTTGATCACAGAAGCCGAAGAAATGTGCAAAGTCATTCGTGAGAATCTCAAAGCCGCGCAATTGCGCCAGAAGAGCTATTATGATGACAAGCACCGTGATGTGGCTTTTGAAATCAGAGACCATGTCTACCTCCATGTCTCTCCAATGAAAGGCACTCGTTGCTTCGGTATCAAAGGGAAGCTTGCCCCTAGATACGTGGGTCCTTTCAAGATCATTGGCAAAAGAGGCGACCTCGCCTATCAACTTGAACTTCTGTCCAACTTCGCGAACGTGCACGATGTGTTTCACGTGTCACAGCTTCGCAAGTGCTTCAAGACTCCTGAGCGCACTATCAACTTCGAAGAAATTGACCTCCAAGAAGATCTGTCTTATCATGAGCACCCCGTTGCTATTCTTGAAGAAACTGAGCGCAAGACTCGCAACAAGTCTATCAAATTCCTGAAAGTGAAGTGGTCAGACCATTCCGACCGAGAAGCCACCTGGGAGCGCGAGGATCACCTCTGTTCTGAATATCCATAGTTCTTTCAGTCCTAGATCTCGGGACGAGATCCTCTTGTAGTGGTGGAGTGTTGTAACACCCCGGATGTATCTTTCCATATTTGTAACTCCAACTCTTGCCATTTTCGGCTATGTGTTATGATATTCCCTCTGTGGTTGGATTGCTATCTTTCGTTTTGCATTTTGTTCATGTCATGCATTTCATATCATGTCATCATGTGCATCTCATTTGCATACGTGTTCGTCTCATGCATCTAAGCATTTTCCCCGTTGTCCGTTTTGCAATCCAACACTCCCACATGCACCGGCGCACCCCTCTTGTCTCTTTTCGTGAGCGGGTGTTAAATGTTCTTGGAATGGGTTTGCCAAGTGGACTTGGTACACCACCGATAGACCACCTGTCAAGTTTCGTTCCATTTGGAGGTCGTTTGATGCTCCAACGGTTAACCGGGTAACCGCAAAGGCCTTTTGTGTGTTGCAGCCCAACACCCTCCAAAGCAGCCCAACAACCCATCTAAACCATCTCCATGTTCTCCGTCGCCGGATCACGATCGTGTGGGGAAAACTACACCCCATTTGGAGTCTCCTAGCCCCCTCTACCTATAAATATATGCATCCCCCCGAGATTTTCGTGCAGTCCAACCCTAGCCCGCTCCTCTAGCGCCGCCGGACACGTCCGGATCGGGCCGGACGCGTCCGTCGCTGCGCCCGCGCCAATCAGAGGCCGCCACATGGCGCGTTGCCGCCTCCCATCGGCGAAGCCCGCCGGGCCCGAGGCCGGCCCCCGCGGCCCGCCCCGCGCCGCCCCGTGCCCGCCCTCCGCCGCCTTCGCCCCGCTGCGAGACCGCGCTATGCCCGCGCCTCCGGCGAACTCCGCCGCGCCACCGACTCCGCCGGCCGCCGCCCCGGTCGCCGCCCCCGCGCCGCCCGGCCCGCCACCACCTCCACCGGCGCCGGATCCGGTCAGATCCGGTCGGCCCATCTCCTCCTCCGGCCATCTTCCTCCCCTCCGGCACCAACTCCGGTGAGGCTCCGGCCTGCCTCAATTCTCATGCGAAGAACCCTAGATCTGAGGTTGACCCCGAATTTTTGACGAAGTCCTTAAATTTTAGCATTATGGAGCCCTGTTCATCACATCATATCTTCATGCTCGGTACTCCGATTTGTGCATATAATATGTCAAAATGTTCATCAGGAGATGCTCTTCACTTTGTTCCATTATGCCATGTCTGTTTGAGTTCATCTTGATGCCTAAATCATCATTGCAAGAGTGCTATATGATGTTAACTGATGTCTGTTAACTGAACTTGATGTTTTGTCATTTTTGTTGCATTTGTTGTGTGCATCTTATGAGCATGAGCTCTACATGTGTTTTGAACTATGCCATGCCTTCTTTACAGAGGTGCTTTCCATATATTTTTGTGATTTATGTGGGGGACTAGAAAAACTTGTCACGCCCAAGATGCGACCCTATCCTAAAGGAACTCGAAGGTCCCACCAAGGATAGAAGCGCATCTTGAAGACGCTTTTGCAAGGTGGATATCATTACATCAAGCCATTACATAATAGTTGGGGACACATACATAAGGCACAAACGCCCCAAGAATACATCAACATCATACAAGAGATCAACATCCAACTACGGATGAAACACAAACAGAAACTCAAACGACACCCACCCTGCTAACCCAGGCTGCCGATCTGGAACCTCTCCCCTGGTCGAAGAAGAAGTAGAAGAAGAACTCCAAGACAAGCAAACATCGCTCTCGCGTCATGATCATCGCATAACCTGTACCTGCAACTATTGTTGTAGTAATCTGTGAGCCACGAGGACTCAGCAATCCCATTACCATGGGTATCAAGACTATCAAAGCTTAATGGGAATGGAAAGGGTAAGTGGTGAGGTTGCAGCAGTGACTAAGCATGATGTGGTGGCTAACATATGCAAATAAGAGCGAGAAGAGAAGCAACGGAACGGTCGTGAAGCTAGCAATGATCAAGAAGTGATCATGAACTCCTACTTACGTCAACCATAACCCAAAACCGTGTTCACTTCCTGGACTCCGCCGAAAAGAGACCATCACGGCTACACACACGGTTGATGCGTTTTAATTCGAATCTGGTGTCAAGTTATCTACAATCAGACATTAACAAATTCCCATATGCCGCATAACCGCGGGCACGGCTTTCGAAAGTTTAAACCCTGCAGGGGTGTCCCAACTTAGCACATCACAAGCTCTCACGGTCAATGAAGGATATTCCTTCACCCAGGAAGACCTGATCAGACTCGGAATCCCGGTTACAAGACATTTCGACAATGGTAAAACAAGACCAGCAAAGCCGCCCGACGTGCCGACAAATCCTGATAGGAGCTGCACATATATCATTCTCAGGGCACACTAGATGAGCCAGACGTCGGGTTGGCATAGACCCTGGTTGCCCAGGGGGCGCCGGACATCGCTCGGTTCGGACCAACACTCGGAGGAGCACTGGCCCGGGGGCTAAAATAAAGATGACCCTCGGGAGGGTGACTCACTAGGGAAAAATATAGGTCCTGGGTAGGCAAATGGAAGACCAAAGTTGGGCCTTGCTGGAGGAGTTTTATTCAAAGCGAACCGTCAAGGGGGTCCCATAAATCACCCAACCGCGTAAGGAACGCAAAATCAAAGAACATAACATAGGTATGACGGAAACTAGGGCGGCAAGAGTGGAACAAAACACCAGGCATAAGGCATAGCCTTCCACCCTTTACCAAGTATATAGATGCATTAATTAAATAAGAGATATTGTGATATCCCAACATAATCATGTCCACCATGGAGCAATCTTCAACTTCACCTGCAACTACCAACGCAATAAGAGGGGCTGAGCAAAGCGGTAACATAGCCAATCAATGGTTTGCTAGGAAGGATGAAAAAGGTTAGAGGCTGACATGGCAAATTGGAAGGCTTGAAGAATAAGTGATAGGTAGCACAGCAAAGCGATAGAACGAAGCAACTAGCATAGCAATGATAGTAGTGAGATCCAGGGTAGCGGTCATCTTGCCTGAAATCCCGCTAGGAAGAAGAACGAGTCCATGAAGAAGATGAAGCCACGAAGACGAACCAAGCGTAGTCGAACGAATCCTCGCGAACGCAACAAAACAGGAACTAACGAGAAGGAGCACAACCAGAAAGAAGCAAACAACAAGGTAATCACACAACACATAGACAAGACATGATGCGCAACCAAGCATGATGCATGACAAAGCTATATGAGGCTACTCATGGCAAGAGATGATGCAAAACAAGAACAACACATCAAAGCAAGCTTAAATGAGGCCGGAAACAACATATAACAAATCCGGTAAGTCCTCATATGCAAATTTCAAAATTGGTCCAGATCTGAATAAACCTTATGTTCAAGTTGTTAAACAGCAAGTTAAGATGCACAAAGATGATCTACACGAAAATTCTATTCAAGTTACATATAAAGTTCATTTAGTTCGGAGCTACGGCCTAGAAGATATGAGCAAAGCAAGTTAAACATGGCATTGATGTAAAATGCATACAAACATCAAGCAAACACTCTCAAAACAAGGATGCAACATGATAAGATGAAACTACATGCAATTCTAAGCAAGTTTCATATAGAGCATGCTCAAAACGAAGCAATGATGCAACACATACACTCCAAACAAGTCACAACAACAATCTGTTCAAAATAGCAACTAGGCATCTAGCAAGCATCATGAAAATATGCTACAGCACCCCAACATGAAAACGAAAGAAATGACATGAAGTAAAGGTAAAGCATGACAAAACATGAACACTGATCTATCTCCAGAAATCACTAGAACATGCTCAAGAGGTCATGGCAAGATTGCAAATAATAACATTTTACAGACTTGGCAGAAATAACATCAGGTTTCAATGTTTAGAGCTATAAAACAACATGATACAGGAACTTATCATGGCAAACAAAGGCATGGCACGAATCTACTAAACACACAGAACAAAAGTCCCTTACTGAATATGAGCCAAAAAGGAACATAAGATATGATGGCACCCATGTAAACATGGCAAGTTATATGACAGATTCAGAAAAACAGTACATGGCAGGAACAACGACAAGTAGGCATGTTGGTGAGCTTGTACAACTCACCATAGAGCAATACATGGCATGAAAAGGTGACTAAAAGTAAGACGACATATTTATGAAGCTAAGCATGGAAAGATAAAGTTCATAGGGTGCATGGATCACTAGAAAAACACATGGAAAAACTGAACTTCACGTTAACAGGCTGACAACAACATTATTTAGCAACTTTGGAGCAAGATAAAAACAAGCTACAACAGGCCATAATTTCAACCCAGGGCATGGATGGATAGAGTATGACATGTAGAACAAAACATCCTTAGTGAACATCTCCAGATTATGCACAGAATGCCTTGTAGCAGCAGGTTTACATAGCATCATGATATAGCAGATTCAGACTAGCAAGACAGGAACAACAAGTACCCTACTTCACAAGCTTGATGCACTCACTAAAAGACTCACAAAAATACATGGATTGCACCCCTGTAAATATGGCATGATGTAGCTGAAAACTCATGTAGGACTCATGCTCATATGATGCACACATCAAATGCAACAAAAATAACAAAACACCAAGTTCTGTTAATAGACAACAGATAACATCATATAGCACTCTTGCAATGATGATTAGGGCATCAGGATGGACTCAAACAAGCATGGCACAATAGAATGAAATGAAGATCATCTCATAGTAAACATTTTGATATATTACACGCACAAATTGGAGCAGCACGCATGAAGTTATGGCAGGTCAAAGATGCTAACATAATGCATGAAAACAGGGACAACAGAATTTTTCACCTCGCAGAAAACCGGATGGAGGGGTACAGGATGGCTCGGGGACGCGTTTGGTTGGGGGGCTGGTGGGTCTGGTCCACCTGACCAGATCCGGCGAGGACGGCGGCGACTCTTGCCGGAGGATGGCCGGGGTAGCGCCGGCGAGGTCGGGACGGCCGTAGGGAGTCGGGGTCGGCCGGATCCATGGGCGGCGGGGCCGGAGGACGAGCGGAGGCATGCTTGGGCGCGGAGGACGAGCGGGCTTAGCTTGGCGCGGAAGAGCATATATTAACCTGGCTCTGATACCAACTTGTAACGCCCACGATGCGGCTATATCTCTCACGTGTCAAGGCACGACTTAGAGGCATAACCACATTGTAGGTTTTGTCGCAAGAAGGGTCATCTTCACACAATCCCATGTAATGAACAAGATTGGGATAAAGAGAGTTGGCTTACAATCGCCACTTCACACAATACATAAATAAATTCATACATCATTTGAAATACACTCATAGACCGAGTACGGTCAAATCCAAAAGAAAAGAAGATAACCCCAAATGCTAGATCCCCGATCATCCCAACTGGGCTCCTCTACTGATCATCAGGAAACGAAACGTAGTAACGACCAAGGTCCTCATCAAACTCCCACTTGAGCTCGGTTGCGCTACTTGCACTGGTATCCTCGGCACCTGCATCTGTTTTGGTAGAATCTGTGAGTCACGGGGACTCAGCCATCTCACACCCGCGAGATCAAGACTATTTAAGCTCATGGGTAGGAAAGGGGTAAGGTGGTGGAGCTGCAGCAAGCACTAAGAAAATATGGTGGCTAACATATGCAAGTGAGAGCGAGAAGAGAAGCAACGCATCGGTCGAGAATCTAGAAGTGATCAAGAAGTGATCCTGAAACTACTTACGTTCAAACATAACTCAAACCGTGTTCACTTCCCGGACTCCGCCGAAAAGAATCCATCACGGCTACACACGCGGTTGATGCATTTTAATGAAGTCAAGTGTCAAGTTCTCTACAACCGGACATTAACAAATTCCCATCTGCCACATAACCACGGGCACGGCTTTCGAAAGTTTAAACCCTACAGGGGTGTCCCAACTTAGCCCATCACAAGCTCTCACGGTCAACGAAGGATATTCCTTCTCCCAGGAAGACCCGATCAAACTCGGAATCCCGGTTACAAGACATTTCGACAATGGTAAAACAAGACCAGCAAAGCCGCCTGAAGTGCCGACAAATCCCGATAGGAGCTGCACATATCTCATTCTCAGGGCACACTGGATGAGCGAGACGTCAGGTTGGCATAGACCCTGGTTGCCCAGGGGGCGCCGGACATCGCTCAGGTTGGACCAACACTCGGAGGAGCACTGGCTCGGGGGGGGGGGGGGGTAAATAAAGATGACCCTCGGGCTCGCGAAAACCCAAGGGAAAAAGGCTTAGGTGGCAAATGGTAAAACCAAGGTTGGGCCTTGCTGGAGGAGTTTTATTCAAAGCGAACTGTCAAGGGGGTCCCATAAATCACCCAACCGCGTAAGGAACGCAAAATCAAGGAACATAACACCGGTATGACGGAAACTAGGGCGGCAAGAGTGGAACAAAACACCAGGCATAAGGCCGAGCCTTCCACCCTTTACCAAGTATATAGGTGCATTAATTAAACAAGAGATATTGTGATATCCCAAAATATCCATGTTCCAACAAGGAACAAACTTCATCTTCACCTACAACTAGCAACGCTATAAGAAGGGCTGAGCAAAAGCGCTAACTTAGCCAAACAACGGTTTGCTAGGAAAGGATTGTTAGAGGCTTGACATGGCAATGTGGTAAGCATGATAAACAAGTGATAGGTAGCACAAACATAGCGATAGAGCGAACAACTAGCAAAGCAAAGATAGAAGTGATATCGAGGGTATGGTCAACTTGCCTGCAAAGTTCTCAGAGTTGTCAAAAGCTTGATCCTCGTTAGCGTACTCAACAGGTTCCTCGTGCACGTACTCGTCTCCTGGATCTACCCAAAGCAAGAACACAAGAAATGGAACCACAATCAATCACGGTGCAATGCACAAGCAACATGATGCAATACATGGCATGATATGCGAGATGTGATATGCCATGCGTAAGCGTGCTCCGGAAGGAAAAAGGATGAACAAGGCATCAACTTGGTGAACCAAGTATGCCGCTGGAAAGATGAGTTGATTTCGGTTGAAATCGATATAAAGATCACCGGGGACGGATGCACGGTTTGCAAATGGCAAGCAAAACAAGAATGACACAATTCTGCGATTAACAACATGATGCTACTTAGCATGCAACAAGAAACTAAGCTACTGTACTCTAAGATAGCAACAAAGCATATGGCAGTGATGTACAAGAGATGCTTGACAAAATATGAACACTGAGCTACGGCTAGATCACACAATAACACGTTCAAACAAGCATGGCAAAAGTGCAAAAGATATCAGCTTCACAGACTTGGTGAAAATACTGAACATGGCATAAACAGCATCAGGAAGCAATGTTTAAAGCAATAAAACATCATTCTACAGGAACATATCAGAGCAACTTAAGGCATGGCATGATTCTACTAAATGCATAGAACAAAAGTCCTTTACTGACCATGAACATAAGTCCTCCGGCCGTCCCGACCTCGCCGGCGCTACCCATCCTCCGGCAAGAGTCGCCGCCATCCTAGTCAGATCTGGTCAGGTGGACCAGATCCACCAGTCCCCCCAACTAAACGCGTCACCGAGCCATCCCGTACCCCTCCATCTGGTTTTCTACGAGGTGAAAAATTCTGCTAAGTCCCTGTTTTCATGCATTATGTTAGCATCTTTGACCTGCCAAAACTTCATGTGTGCTGCTCCGATTTGTGCGTGAAATATATCAAAATGTTCACTGTGAGATGCTCTTCATTTCATTACATTGTTCCATGCTTGTTTGAGTCCATACTGATGCCCTAATCATCGTTGCAAGAGTGCTATATGATGTTATCTGCTGTCTATTAACAGAACTTGGTGTTTTGTCATTTTTGTTGCATTTGATGTGTGCGTCATATGAGCATGAGTCCTACATGAGTTTTGAGCTACATCATGCCATATTTACAGGGGTGCAATCCATGTATTTTTGTGAGTCTTGTAGTGAGTGCATCAAGCTTGTGAAGTAGGGTACTTGTTGTTCCTGTTTTGCTAGTCTGAATCTGCTATATCATGATGCTATGTAAACCTGCTGCTACAAGTCATTCTGTGCATAATCTGGAGATGTTCACTAAGGATGTTTTGTTCTACATGTCATACTCTATCCATCCATGCCCTGGGTTGAAATTATGGCCTGCTGTAGCTTGTTGTTATCTTGCTCCAAAGTTGCTAAATAATGTTGATGTCAGCCTGTTAACGTGAAGTTCGGTTTTTCCATGTGTTTTTCTAGTGATCCATGCACCCTATGAACTTTATCTTTCCATGCTTAGCTTCATAAATATGTCGTCTTACTTTTAGTCACCTTTTCATGCCATGTATTGCTCTGTGGTGAGTTGTACAAGCTCACCAACATGCCTACTTGTCGTTGTTCCTGCCATGTACTGTTTTTCTGAATCTGTCATATAACTTGCCATGTTTACATGGGTGCCATCATATCTTCTGTTCCTTTTTGGCTCATGTTCAGTAAGGGACTTTTGTTCTACGCATTTAGTAGATTCGTGCCATGCCTTTGTTTTCCATGATAAGTTCCTGTATCATGTTGTTTTATAGCTCTAAACATTGAAACCTGATGTTATTTCTGCCAAGTCTGTAAACTGTTATTATTTGCAATCTTGTCATGACCTTTTGAGCATGTTCTAGTGATTTCTGGAGATAGATCAGTGTTCATGTTTTGTCATGCTTTACCTGTACTTCATGCCCATTCCTTTTGTTTTCATGTTGGGGTGATGTAGTATATTTTCATGATGCTTGCAAGATGCCTAGTTGCTATTTTGAACAGATTGTTGTTGTGACTTGTTTGGAGTGTATGTGTTGCATCGTTGCTTCGTTTTGAGCATGCTCTATATGAAACTTGCTTAGAATTGCATGTAGTTTCATCTTATCACGTTGCATCCTTGTTTTGAGAGTGTTTGCTTGATGTTTGTATGTATTTTACATCAATGCCATGTGTAACTAACTTATTTTTGCAAGGTATGTTATGTGATGTGATATGGCCAAAAGAATGTGATGAATGATATAAGTGATGTATGAGATTGATCATGTTCTTGTAATAGGAATCACGACTTGCATGTCGATGAGTATGACAACCGGAAGGAGCCATAGGAGTTGTCTTAATTTATTGTATGACCTGTGTGTCATTGAAAACGCCATGTAATTACTTTACTTTATTGCTAACCGTTAGCCATAGTAGTACAAGTAATAGTTGGCGAGACAACTTCATGAAGACACGATGATGGAGATCATGGTGTCATGTCGGTGATGAAGGTGATCATGACACGCCTCAAAGATGGAGATCAAAGGCGCAAGATGATATTGGCCATATCATGTCACTTTATGATTTGCATGTGATGTTTGTCATGTTTACATATTATTTGCTTAGAAAGACGGTAGCATAAATAAGATGATCCCTCACTAAATTTCAAGAAAGTGTTCCCCCTAACTATGCACCATTGCGAAAGTTCGTTGTTTTGAAGCACCACGTGATGATCGGGTGTGATAGATGCTAACATTCGCATACAACGGGTGTAAGCCAGATTTACACATGCAAAACACTTAGGTTGACTTGACGAGCCTACCATGTACAGACATGGCCTCGGAACACAAGAGACTGAAAGGTCGAACATGAGTCATATAGTAGATACGATCAACATGGAGATGTTCACCGATGCTGACTAGTCCGTCTCACGTGATGATCGGACACGACCTAGTTGACTCGGATCATGTATCACTTAGATGACTAGAGGGATGTCTATCTGAGTGGGAGTTCATTAAATAATTTGATTAGATGAACTTAATTATCATGAACATAGTCAAAAGGTCTTTGCAAATTATGTCATAGCTTACGCTTTAGTTCTACAGTTTAAGATATGTTCCTAGAGAAAATTTAGTTGAAAGTTGACAGTAGCAATTATGCGGACTGGGTCCGTATACTGAGGATCGTCCTCAATGTTGCACAGAAGGATTATGTCCTTAATGCAGCGTTCAGTGTGCTGAACCTCGAGCGTCGTCTGTCGATGTTGCGAACATCTTCCATACACGTTTTGATGACTATGTGATAGTTCAGTGCGTAATTCTAAACGATTTAGAATTGAGGCGCCAACGACGTTTTTTTAAACGTCGCAGAACATATGAGATGTTCCAAGGACTGAAATTGGGATTTCAGGCTCGTGCCCACGTCAAGAGGTATGAGACCTGTGACAAGTTTCTTAAGCCTGCAAACTAAGGGAGAAAAGCTCAATCGTTGAACATGTAATCAGATTATCTGAGTACTACAATCGCTTGAATCGAGTGGGAGTTAATCTTCCAGATGAGATAGTGATGGTTCTCTAAAGTCACTGCCACCAAGCTACTAGAGCTTCGTGATGAACTATAACATATTAGGGATAGATATGATGATCCTTGAGCTATTCGCGATGTTTGACACCGCGAAAGTAGAAATCAAGTAGGAGCATCAATTGTTGATGGTTAGTAAAACCACTAGTTTCAAGAAGGGCAAGGGCAAGAAGGGATACTTCATGAAACAGCAAATCAGTTGCTGCTCTAGTGAAGAAACCCAAGGTAGAACCCAAACCCGAGACTATGTGCTTCTGTAATGAGGGGAACGGTCACTGAAGCAGAACTACCCTAGATACTTGGTAGATGAGAAGGCTGGTAAGCTCGACAGAAGTATATTGGATATACATTATATTAATGTGTACTTTACTAGCACTCCTAGTAGCACTAGGGTATTAGATACCGGTTCAGTTGCTAAGTGTTGGTAACTCGAAATAAAAAGCTACGGAATAAACGGAGACTAGCTAGAGGAGGGGTGACGATATGTGTTGGAAGTATTTCCAAGGTTGATGTTATCAAACAACGCACACTCCCTCTACCATCGGGATTGGTGTTAAACCTAAATAATTGTTATTTGGTGTTTGCGTTCAGCATAGACATGATTGGATTATGTTTATCGCAATACGGTTATTCATTTAAGGAGAATAATGGTTACTCTGTTTATTTGAATAATACCTTCAATGGTCTTGCACCTAAAATGAATGGTTTATTGAATGTCGATCATAGTGATACACATGTTCATGCCAAAAGATATAGGATAGTAATGATAGTACCACCTACTTGTGGCACTGCCATTTGAGTCATATTGGTATAAAACGCATGAAGAAGCTCCATGTTGATGGATCTTTGGACTCACTCGTTTTTGAAAAGTTTGAGACATGCGAACCATGTCTATTGGTATGTACGCATGAAGAAACTCCATGCAGATGGATCGTTTGGACTCACTTGATTTTGGATCACTTGAGACATGCAAATCATACCACATGGGCAAGATGACTGAAAAGCCTCATTTTCAGTAAGATGGAACAAGAAAGCAACTTGTTGGAAGTAATACATTTTGATGTATGCAGTCCAATGAGTGCTGAGGCATGCAGTGGATATCGTTATGTTCTTACTTCACAGATGATTTGAGTAGATGCTAAGTATATTTACTTGATGAAACACAAGTCTGAATTATTGAAAGGTTCAAGTAATTTCAGAGTGAAGTTGAAGATCATCGTGACAAGAGGATAAAATGTCTATGATATGATCATAGAGATGAATATCTAAGTTATGAGTTTGGTACAAAATTAAGACATTGTGGAAATTGTTTCACAACTAATACCGCCAAGAACACCATAGTGTGATGGTGTGTCCGAACATCATAGATGCACCCTTTTGGATATGGTGCATACCATGATGTCTCTTATCGAATTATCACTATCGTTTATGGGTTAGGCATTAGAGACAACCACATTCACTTTAAATAGGGCACCACATAATTCCGTTGAGATGACACCGTATGAACTATGGTTTAGAGAAACCTAAGCTATCATTTCTTGAAAGTTTGGGGCTGCGATGCTTATGTGAAAAAAGTTTCATCCTGATAAGCTCGAACCCAAAACGGATAAATTCATCTTCATAGGACACCAAAATAGTTGGGTATACCTCCTATCTTAGATCCAGAATCAAAAGTGATTGTTTCTAGAAATGGGTCCTTTCTCGAGGAAAAGTTTCTCTTGAAAGAATTGAGTGGGAGGATGGTGGAGACTTGATGAGGTTAATGAACCATCACTTCAACCAGTGTGTAGCAGGGCATAGGAAGTTGTTCCTGTAGCGCCTACACCATTTGAAGTGGAAGATGATGATAGTGATAATGAAACTTTGGATCAAGTCACTACCAAACCTCGTAGGTCGACAAGGACGCGTACTGCTTCAGAGTGGTACGGTAATCCTATCTTGGAGGTCATGTTGCTAGACAGCAATGAACCTACAAGCTATGGAGAAGGATGGTGGGCCCGGATTCTAACAAATGGCTCGAGGCCATAAAATCCGAGAGAGGATACATCTATGAAAACAAAGTGTAGACTTTGGAAGAACTACTTGATGGTCGTAAGGCTGTTGGGTACAGATGGATTTAAAAGGAAGACGGACAATGATGGTAAGTGTCACAATTAAGAAAGCTCGACTTGTCGCTAAGATGTTTTCCGACAAGTTCAAGGAGTTGACTATGATGAGACTTTCTCACTCGTAGCGATACTAAGGGTCTGTTGGAATTATATTAGCAGTTACTGCATTATTTATGAAATCTTGCAGACAGGATGTCAAAACATTGTTTCCTCGATGACTTTCTTGAGGAAAGGTTCTATGTGATACAACCAGAAGGTTTTATCAATCCTGAAAGATGCTAACAAGTATGCAAAGCTCCAGCAATCCTTCTAAGGACTGGAGTAAGAATCTCGGAGTTGGAATATACGCTTCGATGAGATGATTAAAGATTTTGGGTTTATACAAAGTTTATGAGAAACTTATATTTCCAAAGAAGTGAGTGGGAGCACTATAGAATTTCTAATGAGTATATGTTTGTCGTGGTGGGCGCACGGCAAATGCCAAGGGATGGCTAAAGAGAGGAGGAGGCTCGAGGGCGCTGGTGGGCTTCCGAGGCGAGGTTGATATGCGCGGGCGCGGGATGCCGGACATACCCAGGTTCGGGGCTCTCCGGAGAGATAACACCCCTAGTCCTGCCGAGTTTAGTTGGATGCTCGATAGTACAAGGTCACTCCTGGAGCTGTATGAAGGAGGAAGGAGGCTGGCCAAGGCTTGGGCTGCTCCTTCTCCCTGGCGTTGCTATGTAGTGGCTAGCCCTATCTTGCTTGCTTTTGAATGCCGGGGATCTTACATGTCATATCTCTCATGCCCCTATGGGCGTGGACTCCTGGGGGGTTTTATAGATCAACCCACCTAGGGTTACAATGGTAATATGCCGAGTCGGTGGGTCCGTATTGTCAGTGTCCGGGGTTCCGAGCTGGGTCCCGCTTGGGGGCTTGTGGTTCGCCGGGTTCCCCTAGGCGCGGGCCCCGCGTGCCTAGGGGGACTGTGCAATGTCTTGTCGATCATCATGGCGTGACCGAGTCGAGCCGCGCACAGTGTTCTCCGTCAGGCCGCCACTTGCTGTCGTCAGCGGTGAGGGCGGGAACACTGTTGCCGTGCCAGCCCTGGTCAGCGGGTAGGTAAGGGGCACTGTTGCCATGCTCTAGCTGACCATGGGCATGGGCGGGGGCACTATAGTCTTGGTCATTGGTGATTGAGGTCTTGTCCCATCGTACGGCCTGGATGGGACGGGATCGGACCCGTGGCCGGGTTGCCGTGTACGCCACGGGTGGGTTGGCTTGCCGGGGAAACCAAGGTTGCGCCGGGCTGAGTTGCCTTGCGCCAGCCGCTGTGGCCGGGTCGACGTACCTTGCCGAGTCGAGGGTCTTGGCCGGGTTGCGCGCCTTGCTGGGTCGAGCGACCCGGCCTGGCGCACGCCGGTTTGCGGGGCGATGCGGGCCCCGTTGTTTTTAAAATAGATCCGGGTTCCGTTGCCTGCCTAGGGTTCATCCCCCCGACAGTAGTCCCCGAAGCTGCGAAGGTCCGTCGTCTTCGGCTAAGTGGGCCTTCGCAGTTTCCCCCTTGAGCAAGGCAGAATCTACGAACGCCGGGTCCGGCAACACCCACTGTGTGCCGGTTTTCTCGGAAACCGGATCGCAACATCCCGGCTGTGGCGGGAACCGAGGAGTCCATCGAATATTGAGGCGATCCCTCGGGCTTTGCGCAGGCGCCACGTGGTGCCCGAAAGTCGGAGGGGCCTGACAGGCCACGCGCGTGACGAGACTGGGCGACGGGCCGGGGCCCTCCACCGCGCGCCTATGGCCACCCGTGCGGATTTATTGCGGCGTCTGGGGGGCGGTTGCACTTCCCTGCGCAGTTAGTGCGTGTGTACGTGTGCACTTATTGCAGGGTAGTGGAACGAGCGCGTGCAGACGATCCCACTCCCCCACGTTTGAATCGGGGGTTATAAATTGAGGGGGACAAGAGGGCGGCGGACATTATTCTCGCTCGCGCCCTCCTGCCCCCCTGCTCTCGCTCTGCTTCTTGCCACCGACGCACAGCTGCGTCCGCGGCCTTGAGCAGAGACCTTCTCTGTCGTCCTTCTTCCTCTTCTTATTCCGGTGATGTCGCTGCCATCGGGCTCCTGGATGGGCTCGACCGTCACCGCCGACAACATCACCTACCTTCAGTCCTCGCGGCGCCTGTCGCGGGAGACGGACGTCGGTGTTCGTCTGTCGCACGGCAAGCAGAGGCCCCTGCCCAAGGGGCAGGAGCGCGTCGTCTTCCTCATGCACTTTGAGCATGGCTTCGGGTTGCCGGCGAGCACTTTCTTCTGCGGGTTCTTGGAGTTTTTCGGGCTCCAGCCGCACCATCTCAGTGCCGGCGCCATCGTCCAGCTCTCCGGCTTCGTGACCCTATGCGAAGGGCACCTGGGGTCGAGCCCACCATTGATCTCTGGGCGTGCTTCTTCTCCTTCAAGCAGCAGGGCCCGTCGGCCGGAGAGTTCGCCGACTGCGGGGCCGCCGTCATCTTGAAGCGGTCGGGGGCGGACTTCCCCAAGATCCCGCTCGAGGATTCTGCCAAGAAGTGGTAGAACTCCTTCTTCTATGTCCGCAACCATGGCGTGGACCACACCAACCTTCGCACCTTCGCCGTTGCGCCGCCGCGGGCGAAAATGAACTAGGGCTACTCGCTCCGGGCACCCGTCGCAGGAGATTGTCAACCTCTGCGAGCGGGTCACAGTGATGAGGATGCAGGAGGGGCTCACTGGCACCGACCTCCTTGCCGCGTTCATCACCCGTCGGGTTCTCCCGCTTCAGAGGCGCTCCTGCCTCATCAGCGAGATGATCGGGCTTCAGGATCCCAACCGGACGGGATCCACGCGGCTGTCTATGGAGCAGGTCGCGCGAGGCGTGAACAACATCTCCAAGGCCAACCTTGGAGAGGACTGGCGATTCGGCAAGGCACCGTACAGCCAGGCGAACCTGGCGCCGTAGGTGAGCATCTGGTCTTGCTATGTTTCCGCCGCGCATCTTCTCATTTGTCCCGACGCGTCGCGGGAGATTCTTCTGAACGCAAGCCGGCACCCTTACGCCCGAGCTCCATTGCAGGTGGCGCCGGTGGCGCCAGGGGAGCCCACGACTCACGGCAGCGAGGAGGTGGCCAATTCCGACGTCGGCGCTGGACGCCGCACGGGTAAGCTTCGAGTCTTTCTCTTCTTCATTTGTCTTGGATCGTTTGGGCGTGTTGCGGCGTAGGCGACGCTGACACCAGTTTTTGATGTAGCGGCGTTGGGCGGGGGAGGCGGCGAGGCGGGTGGAGCCGGGTCCTCGCATGGGGCGGCACCGAGCCGCCCGCAGAAGAACAGCGTCATGCCGTGACCCCGGGCCTCGAAGCGCATGGCGGATCCGTCCGAGCCTGGGAGGCAGGCCAAGAAGAGGCGCGGGAAGCCGACCCCGATCCCGGTCTTGTCAGGGTAAGTCTTGTTTCTTGCTTGCGCCCTGATTTCTTGGGCTGGCCTCATCTTGCATTTGCTCATTCTTCTTTTTTCTTCAGGTTGCTAATCGCGCTGGCGAGGGCGGCGGCGGAGGCCGTGGCCGCCGAGGGGGCCGCGTTCCGCAGGAGCCGGTCCGACCTCGCCGGCCTGGCCAGGGAGGAGGGACGGGGCGACTTGGACCTCGACCTGGACCCGGATGACGCCGAGGCCTTGGCCTGGCGGGATAGGAACCGGGCCGAGCGGAGTTGGAGACGGCGTCGGTCCGGGCTTGGACCGACGCGGCGGCGGCATGGGCGCGAGACAACACGGAGCCGGCCTGTCGCGAGATGCTAGAGGGCACGATGGTGGCGGCGACGGTTTTTGAGCCATCGACGCTAAGAGAGTGCGGCCGGCGGAGGCCGGGCTGAGGTGGTGGTCCTCGACCGGGAGGTCGTGGACGTGGGGGACGGAACCCCGCCGCGGGCCGACGTGGTCGAGCGCGCGGGGACCGATGGTGGTGGAGGCGGCGTCACTTTGGAGGAGGCACCGCAGGTTATGGTGCCGAAAGCGCCGCCGATTGTGGAGGAGGCACCGCAGGAGGCGGTGCCTGAGGTGGCGACGTAGGGCGTCCCGGCGTCCGAGGAGGTGACGGCGCCGGGAGGGGCGTCGGAGGAGGTGTTGGACGCATCGCAAGCGGCCAGGAGTGGGCGTGCCTTGGTGCTCCGTCCGGGAGGGCACCAAGCCGCCGTGCCGCTTCGCACGGGCGCGACCGTCTTTGGGCCCCAGACCCAGGAGGAGGCGGTGCTGGACGCCGTTAGCCGCCGCCTTCGAGGTCGGACGGAGCGGCTTGAGGCCTTTGCCCAGGCCGAGGTGGAGCGGACACGCGACTTGGAGCGCGCTGTCTTGGTAAGTTCTTCTTTCCTTCTTGCTTTCTTGTAATTTCAACTTTGTGGGGGCGGGCCAGCACACCCACTGGGTGTATCCCCCGAGGTTCGGGCCAACTATGTAGTAGTTGGGTCGAACCTTAGGAGCATTGGCCTTGTGTTGACTTTGGTCTTCTCTTCAGCACCTTGACGCCTTCCGGGTTGCCGCCTTCAACCGGCTCCTGGGCAAGCATCGGGAGCTCAAGGAGCAGCTTGCCGCCAAGGAGGAGGAGCTTCGCGTCGCTGCAGGTACTTTGTTGTGCTCTTTTCTTCTAGTGGGGGCGCGCTAGCGCACCCACTGGGTGTAGCCCCCGAGATTCGGGCCAACTGTGTAACAGTTGGGCCAAATCTTGGGTCTTGTCTTTTTCTTTCTTTCTGCTGAATTCTTCTTCTTCGCAGCCGAGGTGCTGTCTTGGTGGACCCGGCTGTTCCGGGCTGGTCATCACTATGACCGGCTTGTTGCTGACTCCGGCCATCTCAGCGTCGAGGCGGTGCAGGCGATGGCGGAGGCGGCCGCAGCCCGGCGGTCTCTTGACGAGGCCAGCCGGTTGCACGAGCAGCTGGCGGGTCACAAGAGCCGCCTCGAGGCCGAGGTGGAGCTTCTTAAAGTGGAGGCCACCAAGGTGGTGGAGACGCAGCAGGCCCTGGTCGGGGCGGACCATCAGCGCGGCCAGCTGGTCGACGACATGGGCCGGCTCCAGGCCGAGGTGGAGCATCTGCGAGAGTAGGCCACCACGGCTGAGGAAGCCCGCCAGGCCGAGGCTCGCCGCCGTGAGGCATCCGAGAAGGCAGCCGAAGACAAGGACGCCGAGCTGAAGGCGGCCCTTGCTAAGGTGGCCGACCTGGAGAAGGCACTCAGGGAGCGAGACCGTGTCTTGGAGCGGGAGCGACGTGGTACGTTGCTCGAGGCGCAGCACCTGGAAGAGTCTTTCTCCAGTAAGTGTTGCTTCTTCGTTGTTTGCTGGGTCGGGACCCGGCCCTTTCTTCTTTGTTGCTCTTCTGACTTGCTTCTTTTTTGGCTGCAGGGGCCTTTCCGGAGATGCAGCGGCTGGCGAAAGAAGCAGTCCGCTATCAGCGCGACCCGACCGGCGTTGTTGGGTCTGGGACGGATCCGCTCAAGGCCTGGACCTTCCCGGAGATCATTGCCGCTGTTGAGGCCCGGCTGCGGGTCTTGGGGACGTAGATGGAGCGGTTGTCCCGAGCCGGCACCGCGATGACGGCGGCCTTGTGGCCAGACTCCGTCCATCCGTGCAGCTTCTCGCGCCTAGCGCGCTGGTTGGAGATGGGCCCGGATCGCCTTAGCAACTGGCGCGTTTCTGCCGCCCAGGCCGGTGCTGAGATGGCGCTCCGAATCACGCTGTCTTGGCATCCGGATCTTCAGCTGGACGCGCTGATGGGTCAGCGCGCTGGGTCGGAGCAGTTGTTGTAGGAGCAGGCCGGCCGGATCACCTCCCGGGCCAGCTATATCGCCGAGTTTGCCTTCCATGACGAGTTCCATCCGGAATGGACGGAAGACGGCGTGGTCGTGGATGGCGACGACTACGGCTTGCTTCTTCGCGACCCGGAGGGCAGCTCGGAGGAGACGAGCGTCTACGGTGATGCGGAAGCCGAAGAGGACACCGGTGCTTCGCTGGACCCGGAGGCCGGCCGGGGGGCGCCGTCGACATCGCGACGCGGCGCTGGGACGCCTAAGAATCTTTGTAGCAAATTCTGTTAAGTAGCAGGTCCACCCACCCACTGGGGGTTTTCAGGGTGTAATGAACCCGGGCCATGGGCCTTTGCTTGAAACATTTATGTGTAAATGTTGTGAGTGTTTATTTTCTTTTTGCCTTCTGCTTTTTTTTCGAACTTGTTTCATGCGTTGCACCTCTCTGAAACTCCCCCCCCCCCCCCCGCGAGTTAGACGGCCGAGGCTCCGGTCCGTGACAAGGAGTTCGGCTCTTCGAGAGGCGGCCGCAGGAGTTGGGTCCTTAGAAGCGTTGAGCGCGAGCGAAACACCCACTAGGTCGGCTGGCGGCAATCCGGCTTGGCCGGTTGGTGAGCAGCCGGTCGTGCGGCTAACTTAGTTGACGAGCGTCGGACCGGGTTGGTCGACCCGGCGACTTTGACTTAGTGTATGAATCATAGGGGAGCTTTAGCCCGTTGTGCTTGCCCGCCGTCAGCCAGAGCTGGATCTACGGTTTTAGGGCGAAGTGGGGGACCGCGGCATCCTAACTTTATCAGGAATCACCAAGTAAAGTGACGGGGTGATGATCAAGCCGGCCAGCCCCCGAGCCCCGGGGTCGAGCTAGTCGAGCCGGCGGCCGGGTTCGGTAGTAAAGTGTTGTAAAATATGGACGCAATAAATTGGTCAGCAAAAGGCATCCCCCGAGTCTCGTTCGGGGACTCCATAGTTTCATATGCTTACAAAAGGCGTTGATACATACGTTCGTGCGGCTAACTGTAAAACGGACGAAGGAGTTCCGCGTTCCACGGACGGGTCGTTTCTTTGCCGGTGGTGTCCCTCTTGCGCTTCTTTGATTTGCGCACGTCGATGAGGTACTAGGCGTTGCGGTCGTGCAAAGTCCTGCTCACGATGAACGGGCCTTCCCATGGAGAGGACAGTTTGTGTTGGCCTGCCTCCTCTTGAACGAGTCGGAGGACAAGGTCGCCTTTGCGGAAAGCGAGAGGCTTGATCTTCTTGCTGTGATAGTGCCTCAGGCCTTGCTGGTAGATAGCCGAGCGGCTAAGTGCCAGAAGGCGCGCCTCTTCGAGCAGGTCGACGCCGTCTTCGCGTGCTTCTCTTGCTTCTGCTTCGATGTACATCGTGACGCGCAGTGAGTCGAACTCGACATCGGTCGGGATGATGACTTTGGATCTGTAGACGAGGAAGAACGGGGTGAACCCGGTCGACCGGTTTGGTGTTGTGCGCAGACTCCAGAGAACGGCGGGTAACTCGTCGAGCCAACTGCCGGGTGAGCGGACGAGTGGCTTGACGAGTCGCGGCTTGATGCCGGACAGGATGAGTCCGTTGGCCCGCTCGACCTGCCCGTTGGACTGCAGATGTGCCACGGAGGCCAGGTCGAGGCGGATGCCGGAGACGGAGCAGTATTGCTCGAGCGCGCCTTTGGCGAAGTTGGTGCCGTTGTCGGTGATGATGCTGTTCGGCATGCCGTAGCGCACCGCTATGTCCTTGATGAATCGGACGGCTGTTGGCCCGTCCAATTTCTTGATTGGTCTTGCCTCGATCCATTTGGTGAACTTGTCCACTGCCACCAGCAAGTGCATCATGCCGCCTCGAGCGGTTTTGAAGGGTCCCACCATGTCGAGTCCCCAGACCGCAAAGGGCCAGGCGATCGGTATGGTGCGGAGTGCTGACGCCGGCTGGTGGCTGCATTTGCTGAAGCGCTGGCATCCTTCGCACTTGAGGACGAGCGACTCGGCGTCTTCGAGGGCCGTTGGCCAGTAGAAGCCGTGGCAGAACACCTTGGTCACGAGGGATCGAGATGCGGCATGGTGCCTGCACTCGCCCTGGTGAATGTCGAGGAGGATCTCGATGCCGCGGTCCTGCTTGACGCAGCGCTGGAACACGCCGGTAGAGCTGCGCTTGACGAGCTCGTTGTTGATGATGCTATAGGCGGACGCCCAGCGCTGAACTTGCCGAGCCTCTGTTTCGTCCATGGGGAGAACCCCATTCTCCAGCCATTCTAATATCGTCAGGGCCCAAGATGGGGTCGTGACGGCAGTGAAGATGACCACCTAGGTGGGTTCCGAGTCGACGGCTCCTGGGCCAGGTTGAGCAGCCTCTGGGTTGGTGACGGCGACGGCCGGGTCCGGGGTGATTGTGACCGGGTTGAGCTGAGCAGCCCCCGGGCCGGGTTTAGCAGTCGACGGGCCCGGTTCAGTAGTCCCCGGGCCAGCTTGCGGCGCGGCCGGGTCTTCTGGGACATGGATGGACTCGGAGTCCGGCGACGGCTTGACGGACGGCTTGTGCAGGTGCTCAAGGGAGACGCCGGACGGGATGGCTTGGCGTGACGAGGCGGTCTTGGTGACTTTGTCGGTTGCCTCGTTCTCCGTGCGCGGGACGTGGAGGAACTCGCAGCCATCAAAGGATTTGGACAGCTTCTGGATGAGGAAGCGGTAGCTTGCCATGTTGGAGTCGCAGGCGTCCCACTTGCCGGAGCACTGCTGCACCACCAAGTCCGATTCGCCGTAGCACAGGATGCGCCGGATGCCGAATTCCTTGGCGAGCCGGAGGCCATGCACAAGGGCTTCGTATTCGGCGATGTTGTTGGAGGTGGCGAAGTGGATCTGGAGTGTCTAGCGGAGTCGGTCACCCTTTGGAGATGACAGTACGATGTCGACCCCTAAGCCGAGTCGCATCTTGGACCCGTCGAAGTGCATGCACCAATGCATCGAGTCGGGAGGCGGCGGCAGGTACTGGGTCTCGGTCCAGTCGACGAGGAAATCGGCTAGGGCCTGAGACTTGATCGTGGTGCGGGGCTCGTAGAGGATGGTGTGGCCAGCTAGCTGGATCGCCCACTTGGCGACCCGGCCAGAGGCGTCCCGGCACCCGATGATTTCTCCGATCGGCGCCGTGCTGACGACGGTGACGATGTGCTCTTGAAAGTACTGCTTCAGCTTCTTGGCGGTGAGGTACACGCCGTAACACATCTTCTGGTAGTGCGGGTAGTTCTGCTTGGAGGTGGAGAGCACTTCGCTCAGGTAGTAGACCAGGCGCTGGACGGCCCGGATCTTGCCCTTCTCCGATCGCTCGACCACCAACACCATGCTGACCGCCCGCGAGGTCGCGCCTATGTAGAGCAACAATGGCTCCTTGTCGGTCGGCGCGGCCAGGACGGGTGCGGTGGAGAGCATGCGCTTGAGGTCTTGGAAGGCTTCGTCCGCCTTGCCGTTCCACTCGAACGGGCATGTTTTCTTCATTAGCTGGTACAGGGGCAGTGCCTTCTTGCCCAGCCGGCTCAGAAACCGGCTGACCGAGGCCAGGCAGCCTGTGAACTTCTGGATATTGCGCAGCCGGGTTGGCTTGCGCATGCGCTCGATGGCCTTGATCTTCTCCGGGTTCGCCTTAATGCCGCGTTCCAAGACGAGGAAGCCAAGCAGCTTTCCTGCTGGGACGCTGAAGACGCACTTTTCCGGGTTGAGCTTGACCTTGTATTCGCGGAGGTTGGCGAATGTTTCTTTTAGATCGTCGAGGAGCGTGAGGTGCTACTTGGTCTTCACCATGATATCATCCACGTATACGTGGATGTTCTTGCCGAGTTGCGGTAGCAGGCATTTCTGCATGCAGCATTGGAAGGTTGCGCCAGCATTCTTCAACCCGAACGACATGGTGATGTAGCAGTACGCCCCGAAGGGCGTGATGAAGGACGTCTTCAGGGCATCGGCCGGGTCTAGCTTGATCTGGTGATAGCCGGAGTAGGCGTCCAGGAAGGACAGCAGCTCGCACCCGGCGGTCGAGTCGATGACTTGGTCGATCCGCGGGAGGGCAAACGGATCCTTGGGACAGGCCTTGTTGAGGCTGGTGTAGTTGATACACATGCGCCAGGTCTTGTTCTTGTTCAGGACGAGGACTGGGTTGGCCAGCCACTCAGGGTGAAACACTTCCATTATGAAGCCGGCCGCCAAGAGCTTGGCGACCTCTTCACCAATGGTTTTTCTCTTCTCTTCGAAAAATCGACGGAGGGGTTGACGGACAGGCTTGGCGTCCTTGTGGACGTGGAGTTTTTGCTCGGCGTACTTCCTCGGGATACCCGACATGTCTTTGGGGGTCCATGCGAAGATATCCCGATTCTCACGGAGGAAGTCGACGAGCTCGCCTTCCTATTTGCTGTCGAGGCGCGCGCCTACGACAACGTACTTGCTGCAGCTGGGGTCTTCCGGGTTCAGCTTCACTTTCTTGGTTTCCTTGGAGGGCTTGAAGGCGGCCTCATCTGCCGGGTCCAGGGTCGGGATCGACGCGTCGGAAGCCTCGCCGGCCAGGGCGACGATCCGGTCAAGCTGGCGCCGCTCCTCGACAATGACCAGCGACTCGGCCAGCTTGGCGCCGTCTCGGGCGCACTCCAGAGACTTGCGGTAGTCGCCGGTGACGGTAATGAGGCCCTTGGGACCCGGCATATTCATCTTCAGGTACGCGTAGCGGGGGACCGCCATGAACTTGGCGAGAGTGGGCCGGCCCAGCAACGCATGATACGCGCTGGACAGGTCCACCACCTCGAACCAGATTGGTTCGCGTCGGCGGTGGCTGATGTCGTCGAATAGGACGTCGAGCCGGACCCGGCCAATGGGTGAACAGGAGAGGCCGGGTACGATGCCATGGAAGATGGTCCGGGTTGGCTCCAGGTCCTCGGCCTTGAGGCCGAGCTTGGTCATCGTGTCGCGGTAGAGGATGTTGATGCTACTGCCGCCGTCGATGAGGACTCGAGAGAACTTGAAGGTGCGCCGCGCGATGATGGTAGGGTTGAGGACGAGGGTGTAACCACCCGGACTCGGCATGACTGACGGGTGATCCTCCTGGGTCCAGGTGATCGGGCGATATGACCAATGCATGAAATCCGTCTTGGCCGGGATGGCGGTGTTCACCTCCTGTCGGAGGAGGCTCTCTCTGCGCTTGTCGTTGCCGAGGCTGGTGAAGACGACGTAGGCCGCGTTCTGATCCGGGTAGGCGTCGTTCCGCATCGCGCCACTGGCGGGAGGCGGCGGTGGAGGCAGAGGCGGCTATCCCGCGCCCGGAGCCGGAGCCGGAGCCGGAGGAGGCGGAACGTCGCCCCTCATGATGCGCTTGGTGATGGCGCACTATCGAAGCGTGTGCGTGGAGGGTCTTGCTCCACTGTGGTGCTTGCATGGGGCGTCGAGCATCTCTTCAAAGCTCATGGCAGGTTGCCATGCCATCTTGCCGGTCTGCCGGCGCTTCGCTGCCGGGTCCGCCGCGAGCTCGGCGGCCGCGACAAGCCAGTTGTCGTGATGTTGCGTCGGCTGCTCGGCCTTGCGCTTGTTGTTCTGATGGTGTTGTTGTCGGCTGCTCTCACCGGCCGGCTTCTGCGGAGGGACCGGCTTCGCCTTGCCAGCCTCATCCAGCGCCACCTATATCTTCATGGCGGAGTCAGCGTTGGCGTACTTGTCCGCCGTCACCATGAGCGCGGCCATGGTGGCCGGCTCAGAGCGTAGAAGCTTGTGCTTGAGGAGGGTGTTGTCCCGTCACCCGCTAACGAAGTATTGGATCGCCTGGACTTCATGGACACCCTCGCAGCTATTCTGGAGCTCGGTCCAGCGTGCGAGGTACTCGCGGCCGATCTCCGTCGGCCCCTGCATGCACATTGCGAGCTGGCTGGGGCGACCGGGCTGTTTGTACGTCCCCGTGAAGTTGCGGACAAACGCTTCCTCAAAATCGACCCATGCGTTGATGCTGCCCATCGGCAGGTTGTTCAACCATGTGCGAGCCGACCCTTGGAGCATGAGCGGTGCGTAGCGCATGGCGAGACGATGATTGGAACCGGTGATTCCAATGGCCATGGTGTAGTCGGTAAGCCAGTCTTCTGGCTTCACGGTCCCATTGTACTTGGGGGTGTCACGGGGAAGCACGAACCCCTTGGGGAAGGGCTCCTCCCGGATGCGTGGGTCGAAACACGTCGGCCCGATAGCGCCGCTCTCCTCCACCTCCAGGGAGCGAGCGAGCTGATCGATGCGGTGGCGTGGTCGATGGCGCGCAGGCCGAGTCGACTGGCGGCCAGGCCCCGAGGGGCCGGGTCGGCTGGGCTGGCCGGGTCCGCACTGGGTCTCTGGGGCGGGCTCGTTGCCCAGAGCATCGGCGGTGGTGCCGGCCGGGTTGCGCCGGGTCCGGGCTTGGCCGGAGTGCGCCTCGCCGGGCGGCGAGGAGGCCGTGTGCAGGAGTTCACCGGGTCCGCCAAGGCGGGCGGAGCCGGATCCCGCCGGCTTGGCGAGCTGGTTGAGGCGGTCCTGCTGGGTGTTGGCGGTGTGGAGGAGCTCACGCATCCGCCCGATGCGCTCCTTGAGCTCCTTGCCCGTGCGTTGGTCGAGGCCGACCGCGGCTGCCTCCGAAGCACGCATGTTCTTGACTGGGGTCTCGTAGACGGTTCGAATGGCGTCAAAGGCCCGGCCGATCGCTCCTCCCTGGGCGCGAGTATCGACCCGGCTTGGCTCAGCCGTGGGGGGCATGAATCCATGAGCGGCGTCGTGCTCCATATGAGCAGCTTCCAGGCGGCGCCTGGTGGCGGCCAGCGTCTCGGACAGGTCCAACATCTGCTGGCGCCTATCCTCGAGCTGGGTTCGGGCTTCAGCGACATTGGTGGTGTCAATGTCGGTGCCGATGGAGATGCGGAGGCTCTGCATCGCGGCGTGCAGCGGGTCGGACTTCTCCGTCCGTGCCGTGGCGGCCGCGGCTTCGGCGACTCTTCTCGCCTTGCTTGACGAGGAAGAGGCGCCATCGCCGGTGACGAAGACCTCCACGTGGGCATCCATCGCCCCGGCAGTGAATCCGCCGCTGAGAGGGAGCGGGGAGTCGGAGTAGCTGAGCACCTTGCTGGGGTACTCGTCGGTCGCGAGCGCGTCGGAGATGCGCAGCACAGTGAAGGAGGCGGCGAGCGCGCCGATGACGTCCTCCGCCAGAGCGACGGACTCATTGGAGTAGGAGAAGGGCCCCGTCCGAAGCATGCTTCTGGCCAACTCCTCGAGCTGCCCCACAGTGGGAGCCAACTATCGTGGTGGGCGCACAGCAGATGCCAAGGGATGGATAAATAGAGGAGGAGGCTCGAGGGCGCTGGTGGGCTTCGGAGGCGAGGTAGATATGTGCGGGCATGGGACGCCGGACATACCCAGGTTTGGGGCTCTCCAGAGAGATAACACCCCTAGTCCTGCCGAGTTTAGTTGGATGCTCGATAGTACAATGTTGCTCCTGGAGCTATATGGAGGAGGAAGGAGGCTGGCCAAGGCTTGGGCTGCTCCTTCTCCCTGGCGTTGCTATGTAGTGGCTAGTCCTATCTTGTTTGCTTTTGCATGCCGGGGATCTTACATGTCATATCTCTCATGCCCCTGTGGGCATGGACTCCTGGGGGGTTTTATAGATCAACCCAACCAGGGTTACAATGGTAATATGCCGAGTCGGTGGGTCCGTATTGTCGGTGTCCGGAGTTCCAGGCTGGGTCCCGCTTGGGGGCTCGTGGTTCGCCAGGTTCCCCTAGGCGCGGGCCCCGCGTGCCTAGGGGACTGTGCGCCGTCTTGTCGATCATCATGGCGTGGCCGAGTCGAGCCGCGCACAGTGTTCTCCGTCAGGCCGCCGCTTGCTGTCGTCAGCGGTGAGGGCGGGAACACTGTTGCCGTGCCAGCCCTGGTTAGCAGGTAGGTAAGGGGCACTGTTGCCACGCTCTGGCTGACCACGAGCATGGGAGGGGGCACTGTAGTCTTGGTCATCGGTGATTGAGGTCTCGTCCCATCGTACGGCCTGGATGGGACGGGAGCTGACCCGTGGCCGGGTTGCCGTGGACGCCACGGGTGGGTTGGCTTGCCTGGGAAGCCAAGGTTGCGCCGGGCTGAGTTGCCTTGTGCCAGCCGTTGTGGCCGGGTCAACGTACCTTGCCGAGTCGAGGGTCTTGGCCGGGTTGTGCGCCTTGCCGAGTCGAGCGACTCGGCGTGGCGCACGCTGGTTTGCAGGGCGATGTAGGCCCCGCTATTTTTGAAATAGATCCGGGTTCCATTGCCTGCCTGGGGTTCATCCCCCCGACAATGTTGTTGACATATTGTTGATCGGAAATTATGTAGAATTTCTGGAAAGCATATAGGGTTGTTTGAAAAGTGTTTTTCAATGGAAACCCTAGATTAAGCTACTTGAACATTGAGCATCAAGATCTATAAGGATAGATCACAAACGCTTAATAGTACTTTCAGATGAAAACATACCGTGACAAGAATTTGAAGGAGTTCAAAATAGATCGGCAAAGAAGGAGTTCTTGACTATGTCATAAGGTGTGAGTATTGAGTAAGACTCAAGACCTGACCACGACAGAAGAGAGAGAAAGGACGAAGGTCGTCCCCTATGCTTTAGACGTAGGCTCTACAGTATGCTATGTTGTGTACTGCACCTGAAGTGTGCCTTGCCATGAGTCAGTCAAGGGGTACAAGAGTGATCCAGGAATGGATCACAGGACAGCGGTCAAAGTTATCCTTAGTAACTAGTGGACTAAGGAATTTTCCCGATTATGGAGGTGGTAAAAGAGTTCGTCGTAAAGGGTTACGTCGATGCAAACTTTGACACTAATCCGGATGATTCTGAGTAGTAAACCGGATTCGTATAGTAGAATAGTAATTTGGAATAGCTCCAAATAGAGCGTGGTAGATGCATCTACAAGATGACATAGAGATTTGTAAAGCACACACGGATCTGAAAGGTTCAGACTCGTTGACTAATAACCTCTCCCACAAGCGAGATATGATCAAACCCCATGGGTGTTGAATTCATTACAATCACATAGTGATGTGAACTAGATTATTGACTCTAGTGCAAGTGGGAGACTGTTGGAAATATGCCCTAGAGGCAATAATAAAATGCTTATTATTGTATTTCCTTGTTCATGATAATTGTCTATTGTTCATGCTATAATTGTATTAACTGGAAACTGTAATACATGTGTGAATACATAGACCACAACATGTCCCTAGTGAGCCTCTAGTTGACTAGCTCGTTGATCAATAGATGGTTATGGTTTCCTGACCATGGACATTGGATGTCATTGATAACGGGATCACATCATTAGCAGAATGATGTGATGGACAAGACCCAATCCTAAGCATAGCACAAGATCGTGTAGTTTATTTGCTAAGAGCTTTTCTAATGTCAAGTATCATTTCCTTAGACCATGGGATTATGCAACTCCTAGATACCGTAGGAATGCTTTGGGTGTACCAAACATCACAACATAACTGGGTGGCTATAAAGGTACACTACAGGTATCTCTGAAAGTGTGTTGGGTTGGCACGAATCGAGACTGGGATTTGTCACTCCATATGACGGAGAGGTATCTCTGGGCCCACTCAGTAATGCATCATCATAATGAGCTCAATGTGACTAAGTAATTAGTCGCAGGATCATGCATTACTAAACGAGTAAAGTGACTTGCCAGTAACAAGATTGAAGGAGGTATTGGGATACCGACAATTGAATCTCGGGCAAGTAACATACTGATTGACAAAGGGAATTGTATATAGAATTGATTGAATCCCCGACATCGTGGTTCATCCGATGAGATCATCGTGGAACATGTGTGAGCCAACATGGGTATCCAGATCCCGCTGTTGGTTATTGACCAGAGAGCTGTCTCGACCATGTCTGCATGATTCCCGAACCCGTAGGGTCTACACACTTAAGATTCGGTGACGCAGAGTTGTTATGGGAATTACTGTGCAGTTACTGAATGTTGTTCGAAGTCCTGGATGAGATCCTGGACGTCACGAGGAGTTCCGAAATGGTCTGGAGGTAAAGATTTATATACGGGAAGTCCTATTTTGGCCACCGGAAAATGTTTGGGATTTTTTGGTATTGTACCGGGAAGGTTCTAGAATGTTCCGGAGTGGGGCCCACCTGCATGGGGGGACCCACATGAACGTAGGTAGTGGGGGCAAGGCCCCACACCCCTGGTCCAGGCGCACCAAGATTCCCCCTTAGAAGGAATAAGATCATATCCCGAAGGGATAAGATCAAGATCCCTAAAAAGGGGGGATAACAATCGGTGGGGAAGGGAAATGATGGGATTTCTTTCCTCCCACCTTTGCCAACGCCCCAATGGACTTGGAGGGCAAGAAACCAGCCCCCTCCACCCCTATATATACTGGGGAGGCGCATGGGAGCTGAATCCCTTGCCTCTGGCGCAGCCCTCCCCCTCTCCAACTCCACCTCCTCCTCAGTAGTGCTTGGCGAAGCCCTGCCAGAGAACTGCAAGCTCCACCACCACGCCATCGTGCTGCCGGAGCTCTCCCTCAACTTCTCCTCTCCCCTTGTTGGATCAAGAAGGAGTAGATGTCCCCGGGCTGTACGTGTGTTGAACGTGGAGGCGCCGTCAGTTCGGCGTTAGATCGCATCTTCCGTGATTTGAATCGCCGCGGGTACGACTCCCTCATCCGCGTTCTAGTGACGCTTCCGCTTAGCGATCTTCAAAGGTATGAAGATGCTCATCCTATCCCTATCTTGTTGCTAAAATCTCCATAGATTGATCTTGGTGATGCGTAGAAAATTTTGAATTATTGCTACGTTCCCCAATTGGATGGAGAAGTTTATGCAAAATTTGTTGGTCCTCGAAATGCATTCCGATTCTATGCTATTTGGGTCCCAAAGACCCCTGTGACTAACTTGAGAGGTCCCATTGCAAAATGGGTGCCTCTAACCAAGTCATAATTGTGTGTTGGTTGCTTTCTCTGGTGGAGTAAAATGGGTGATTGATAGTGGATGTACCAATCATATGACCGGAGATAGCAAATTGCTCTAAGATTTCAAGGAAGCTATTCAACCATTTATGAGCATTATGTTTGGTGGAGGTTCAAAAGGATAGGTACTCGGGTTGGGCTAGGTGGCTATCACAAGTGACATGTCTCTAACAAATGTCATGCTTGTTCAATCTCTTAAATATCATTTGCTTTCTGTTCGCCAATTGGCTTCTGTTGGTTATGATACACTCTTTGGACTAACGGATGTGAAAGTCTTTAAGAGAGATACTCTCGAAGTGGCCTTTGTTGGAGAGTTGGATGGCAACCTTTACACGGTTGATTTATTGAAATAGAGCACATTCCATGCAACTTGTCTAATGGCCAAGGCTGACAAGGGGTGGTTATGGCATCGCCGGCTAGCCCATGTCGGCATGAGAAATCTTCAAGGTCTCTTAAAGGGTAATCACATCCTTGGACTAACCAATGTCTCTCTTGAGAAAGATCGTGTGTGTAGTGCATGCATAGCTGGGAAGCAACATCAATCAAAGCACCCACCCAAGAATATCGTGTCTACTTCAAGGCCTTTGGATCTCCTTCATGTGGATCTTTTTGGGCCACCTTCATGGGATAGTCTTGGTGGGAAAAAGTATGGGCTTGTAATTGTTGATGATTACTCAAGATATACATGGGTGTTTTTCCTCAAATCCAAGGATGAGACGAAGATCACCTTCATTGACTTTGCCAAGAAAGCACAACGCAAGTTTCATAAAGACATCTTGGCAATAAGGAGTGATAATGGCTCTGAGTTCAAGAACTACACCTTGGAAGAATTTCTTAGTGGTGAAGGGATTGAGCATCAATATTCTGCTCCATACACTCCTCAACAAAATGGTGTAGCCGAAAGGAACAACCGTACACTTGTGGAGATGGCATGGTCCATGTTGGATGAATAAAAGTCGCCACATAGTTTTTGGGTCGAGGCTGTCAACACTGCATGTCATGCATCAAACCGGCTCTTCCTCCGCACTATATTGGAAAAGAATCCATATGAGCTCCTAATTGGGAACAAGTCGAATGTCAAGTACTTTCGTGTATTTGGGTTCAAATGCTTCATCCTCAACAAAAGAGAATAGTTAGAGAATTTCAATCCAAAACAATTGAGGGCATATTTGTTGGCTATGGATCAAACTCTCACGCCTATAGAGTCTACAACGAATCCACTGGATGTGTTGTAGAAACTTGTGACATAGTGTTTGATGAAGAGCAAGTTAATCTAAGTGATGTGGGTGAAGAAGATTCTTATCAAGATATTTTGACCATGGGTGTTGGTGAACTTCTTCCAATGGAACAAGAACCTCATGATGATGAGGAAGAAGATGGAAGCTTCACACATCATAAAACCACTTCAACACACATACCTCCTCAAGCTCCTACTACTCAACCAATGCCTGTAGTCCAAGTACAAGAAGATGTTCAAGTCCCTCTTCATGATAATATTCAAGAACAAGTTCATCATCAAGTGCAAGAACAAGACGGTACAATCATTGACAATGAACCTCAACAAATGCAATATGAAGAAGAAGATCTTCCACCACACATTAATGATCCATATGTTGAGGACGTGGATGATGGACATGAAGTTGAACCTCGCGAAACCCTAACCTCCATCATGCCTCGAGTGGCTGGTCGTGTTGATGTTGATAAAATTCTCACTGACATATCGGAAGGTAGAGTCACTCATAAACAATTGAAAAACTTTTGTGCTCACTTTTCGTTTGTGTCTAGTGTTGAGCCTCTCAAGGTACAGAAGCATTGATGGACAACGATTGGCTCATTGCTATGCAAGAAGAGTTTAACAGTTTTGAACGTAACCAAGTGTGTTCATTAGTCGAGAGGCCAACTACGGAACACAATGTCATCGGAACAAAATGGATTTTCAAGAACAAGCAAGATGAGAATGGTATAATCATCCGCAACAAGGCAAGGTTAGTGACACAAGGGTACTCACAAGTTGAATGTTTGGACTTTTGTGAGACCTTTGCACCTGTTGCCCATCTTGAATCTATTCGCATCTTACTTGCTTATGCTGCTTTCAATGGTTTTACATTACATCAAATGGATGTGAATAGTGCTTTCCTTAACGGTCCTCTACAAGAAGAAGTATATGTATCACAACCACCTGGGTTCGTTGATCCTGATCACAAACACTATGTGTATAAACTTCATAAGGCTCTGTATGGCCTCAAACAAGCACCTCGTGCTTGGTATGATCATCTTAAGAAGTTTTTACTCGATGATGGTTTTGTGAGAGGGGTGATTGATCCCACTCTTTTTACTAAGAGGGACAAGGGTGATTTGATCTTATGCCAAATCTATGTAGATGATATCATTTTTGGTTCTCCTAACATTCATTTGTGCAAGAAGTTTGCGGCTTCCATGACCAAGAACTTTGAGATGTCACTCGATGCGGATTTGAAATTCTTTCTCAGATTCCAAATTCAACAATTTCAAGAAGGAATATTCTTATCTCAAGCAAAGTATCTTAAGGATATTCTAGAGAAGTTTGGCAGGTATGATGCCAGTCCGTGTAAGACTCCCATGCCAACCAAAATTGTACTCACTGAAGACATAAATGGTATTCCTTTCGACTCATCTACTTACCGCTCCATGATAGGTTCATTGCTTTATCTTTGTGCATATAGACCACACATCATGTTCAGTGTATGCATGTGTGCTAGATTTCAAGCTTCCCCTAGGGAAAGTCATCATAAGGCAGTTAAGCACATTCTTAGATACCTTGTTCACACCCCAAAGTTGGGTCTATGGTACCCCAAGGATGCTAAGTTTGATCTCATTGGGTACATGGATGCGGATTGGGCTGGAGACAAAGTCGGACGAAAGTCCACCTCTGGTGCATGTCAGTTTCTTGGACGCTCCTTGGTAAGTTGGTCCTCGAAGAAACAAAATTGTGTTGCTCTCTCCACCGCGAAGCTAAATACACTGCAACCGCCAGTTGTGCAACTCGGTTACTATGGATGAGGCAAACTTTGAAGGATTACGGTATCACTTATAGACATGTGCCTCTTGTGTGTGATAATGAAAGTGCCATCAATATTGCTAAGAATCCCAAAGATCATACCCCGCACCAAGCACGTTGATATTAGGTATCATTTCTTGAGAGATCATGTGGAAAAGGGGGACATTCATATTGATCATGTTGGTACAGATATTTAACTTGCAGACATATTCACCAAGCCATTGGATGAAGCAAGGTTTTGTCAACTTAGGCGTGAACTTGGTATCTTGGAGCTTGACAACATTATGTGAAATCTAGTACCCATTCATGCATTTTCATCATGTCTTGTTTAGATGTAGGCATATATTTAGGGGGAGACTCTCAACTCATGAGTACTCTCATCCTATATAATGCATAAATAAAACAAACACTCTCATAGTTACCATGTTCTTTGAACTATGGTAATTTAAAATGATGAAGTTGTGTTATTGAGCCCGAGAACACTATTTTTGTGGCATCATGACACTTACACTAACACATGGTGGCCTATTGGCCACCGACTCTCCTCAAAAGGAGAGGCTATCCAATCATGTTTTGGGTTCTTAACTTGTGTGTCTAGTGGCTCACCATGAGGTATTTTACATGTCTGTTTGTTCATCACATTTTGTCATATACCTATTCCTGGTTTTTGGCTCCTCTAGATATGACATGTGTCATCTGCCAAACCCTTTGCCATCGCCCGTCCGACGGTTCTCGAACGTCTGATGACTCATAGTTTTCTGGTCGACCGACTTCTCTCGGTTATCCGGTTGCTGTGTAGCAAATCTTGCTCAAGCCCAAAAATCAACCCCTCCCCCAGGTCTCGAACGTCCGTGATTCACTGGTCGTCCATCTCCTGGCACGTCCATCAGTGCACGGACGTCCGACCACGGTTGGTCGTCCGATGATAGTGTGGGTCATGTATATATTCTGGGGTCAGGCTGAATGGTTGCCCTATCCCCTCTTTTCCCCCCTTCGCTCGTTTGAGTCCGTCGTCGTGACGCCTGGAGGGCCTTGCCGTTGCTTGTAGGGTGCTGCCTCGCCGCGCCCTCTCCTTTTTTTCATCACCCCTCCTCCCAATCTGGTACTCCTCCTTTGTTCTTTTTCTCAGTTCTCTCTCTCTCGATTTTGTCGCCCTTTCGTGCAAACGGTTGTGATCCCCTTGCTCTCTTGGATGATCTCTCAGGTGAGGTTCATCCCACAATGGTGAAAATCAAGCATACCACCCACAAGGATGCCGGGGGTACCTCTGCCCGCGGTAATGATGCCCTTCTTTGTTTCAAATTTTCATCATCTCCGTCTCCATTCGGATCTAGGGCTCACTATGGTTGTACATGCTCCTCTCCTCTTGATTTCAGCCTCCCATCGTGGTGGTTCTGATGACTCTTAGGAGGAGTTGCGTCCCTGCAAGCATGTTGGCAAACGTGTCATGATCTCGAAGTCCTCCTCTTCCGAGGGTTCTGACTCTGAATAAGAGATGGAGGAGGAGGAGGAGGAGTGTGGTGCGCGTGTGATGTTTTCGTCCCGCCCCACGGTTCTCATCGGGCCTGTCACATGCCTACTCCTCCTCCCAGTCAGCCGCATGCCTATGGTCGCCACATACCTCTTGAGGCTCCTCAACTTCATGGGCATATCCTCAAGGACTTCACCAAAGTTCCCAAGCCAGCATATCTTAAGTTCCGGCGTGATGTTGATCAATTTGAAGTGGTTCAAGATTCTCTGGATCAACGGTTTCGCACAAATGTTTTGGCTGACTTCTACACCTCTATTGTCCTCCGAAAGGGTCTGTCTCTGCACCACTTCATTGACTTAGATTATATTCGAAAACATCCCATGAAGTATCCGGGTGCCATTGAGCTCATTGAGTCATCTGGTCTTGTTGCTCCGTTTGCCTTTTAGCATGATTTTAATCAGGCTGCAATCCATCAGTTTTATGCCACATGCTTCTTTTCTCCTAACAAGACCGTCACCTAGATGACCTCTTACACCGAGCAAACTGCCTCTTATGCTCAATCTGTCGATGTCCTTGGGTTTCCGGACACTGGATTCAAGATCCATAAAGATGATCCAAATCACAAACCCAAATGGGTTGAGGCGTGTGGCTATCTCCTAAAGGGAATTGATGAACTAACTGAGCAGGAAAAACTGAAGGATCTGAATCAGGTGTCTATTTGGAGATCTATGTACTACATCATCTATCAATGCATCATTCGCACCATCTATCCTAAGATGGGTGACAAAGGTTCTTGCAATAGCTATTGCACTGATCTCATGTCTCATCTCTATGAGTCTCCCAAAGGCAAGATTAATGTTCCTCATTTCCTTTGGCATGAAATCCGACTTGCTAGCTTTCAGTATAAGCGTGCCTTTCCTCATGCTCCATTCATTCAGGCTCTTATTGAGAGTGTGGCTCCCTTCTCCATTGTACGCACCCATGTGCATGAGAAGTGGATTATTCCTCCTCACATGCCAATGATTTTGCTCCAAAAGGTTCCTCCAAGTCTACTCCTGCTCGTAGGTCTGCCGATAGTTCCCATCCTGCTCATGCTAGCTTGATGCCCTTTGGGCGTTTTGCTCTCTTTATCATCGAGGCTCACTTTGCCATGATGAAGGCCTTTGGGCATTTTGCTCGCTTCAACTGCACACACAACCATGATGTTGTCACTCGCTTGATCACCTCCAAGAATGCCTTGAAGTCTCGTCTCCGTGACTTTGGGGCTATTGATGTGAGTGAGGATGAGCGCCTCCCAGCTGCTCCTCCTTCTGACTTTGGTTTTCCTTCAGGGCCTGAGTGGACTGATTTCCTCGACAAAGCTGGTGGAAGTGGAGCTCCAAATGATGATGACATGTGATTGTCTCAGGGTTCTCTCTGTCCCTTTTTAGGTAGTTGTTGCCAAGGGGGAGAACTAGTTCTACCTTTCTATTCATGTTGCTCTTATGTTGAACCATTTACCTTCAGTGGGTGTATGACTTTATATCTATGTCTTATGATGTGATGTTAAACTTATGGAACCTCTATGTTCTATTAATGTTGAGATATTATGATATTATGTGGTTGTGGTTATACGATGATGGTTTTATTTGGTTCTTGTGATATTTTGCTCATATATTCTAGATTGATTGTCTCTGTGAGGGGGGAGCTCTCCATATAATGATGCAATATTTATGGTTGAGAGGGGGAGCTCTTAAATAAATGGGTCTTAAAGCATAGAGCAACTTGATTTCTGTTATGATATCAGTATATTGTCATCAACTACCAAAAAGGGGGAGATTGAAAGTGCAATCATGCCCTAAATATTATTTTGATGTTGATGACAATATACTCATAGGGGACTAACAAAGTTTGTCAAGTATATCTCAGGTTTTTGTCCCCTCAGAATCAATTCTGTGTGTGGATTATGACTTCGGAAATGTTTAACCTCATCAAGAATGAAGAAACAAGACTATCTTATGTTTATTTCTTGAGTATAGGATCCCGCACTAATAAGAGGGGAACATGGGTTATTGCTAAAGTCTTGCTCAAACAACTTCTTCAAAGTCAGTGTCTGATATTCATCTATGTCGGATGACCGGTACTCACCGAACGTCCGACCATTTCCATACAGAGCCAAAACATTGGTCGTCCGTGTGCACCGGACGTCTGGCAAATCCGATCCAGAACCAAAATACCGGTCGTCCGCTCCCTATCGGACGTCTGATGTCTGCAGAGCCCTCGGTCGTCTGATATTCCTCGGTCATGCGGTACTTTCTCTATAGAGCCTAAACATCGGTCGTCTGGATCCTCCGGTCGTTCGGTTCCCACTAGACCGTGCCAAAACATCGGACGCCCGGTCCCTGTCGGACGTCTGGTGTCTGTCATGCCCTCGGTCATCCGTTGTGCATCGGACGTCCGACGTTTTTGTGTTGTTTTGGGCTCCAACGGCCACTTATTGAGGCATACTATAAATATCTCTCTCCTATCCCATGAGAGGGTTGACCATTCTCTTCAAGCATCCTCAAGAACACATTTTCACTCTCTCTCTCTCTCTCTCTCTCTCTCTCTCACTCCAACACCAAATCTTAGATCCCTAAGGGATTTGAGATCATTTGAGAGAAGTTGTCCAACCAAATGATAGATCCACTCCTTCCCTTCTTTGTCAAGGAAATATGCCCTAGAGACAATAATAAAGTTATTATTTATTTCCTTATTTCATGATAAATGTTTATTATTCATGCTAGAATTGTATTAACCAGAAACATGATACATGTGTGAATACATAGACAAACTGAGTGTCACTAGTATGCCTCTACTTGACTAGCTCGTTAATCCAAGATGGTTATGTTTCTTAGCCATGGACAAAGAGTTGTCATTTGATTAACAGGATCACATCATTAGGAGAATAATGTGCTTGACTTGACCCATTCCGTTAGCTTAGCACTTGATCATTTAGTATGCTGCTATTGCTTTCTTCATGACTTATACATGTTCCTATGACTATGAGATTATGCAACTCGCATTTACCGGAGGAACACTTTTTGTGCTACCAAACATCACAACGTAACTGGGTGATTATAAAGGTTCTCTACAGGTGTGTCCAAAGGTACTTGTTGGGTTGGCGTATTTCGAGATTAGGATTTGTCACTCCGATTGTCGGAGAGGTATCTCTGGGCCCTCTCGGTAATGCACATCACTATTAGCCTTGCAAACAATGTAGCTAATGAGTTAGTTACGGGATGATGCATTACGTAACGAGTAAAGAGACTTGCCGGTAATGAGATTGAACTAGGTATTGAGATACCGATGATCGAATCTCGGGCAAGTAACATACCGATGACAAAGGGAACAACGCATGTTGTTATGCGGTTTGACCGATAAAGATCTTCATAGAATATGTAGGAGCCAATATGAGCATCCATGTTCCGCTATTGGTTATTGACCGGAAATGTGTCTCGGTCATGTCCACATAGTTCTCGAACCCGTAGGGTCCGCACGCTTAAAGTTAGAAGACAGTTATATTATGAGTTTATGTGTTTTGATGTACCGAAGGTTGTTCGAGTCCCGGATGTGATCACAGACATGACAAGGAGTCTCGAAATAATCGAGACATGAAGATTCATATATTGGATGACTATGTTCGGACACCGGAATGGTTCCGGGAGGTTTCAGGCATATACCGGAGTACCAGGGGTTTCCGGAACCCCCCCCCCCCCCCGAGAAGCTATTGGGCCTTATGGGCCTTAGTGGAAAGGGGAGAGGGAGTCCAGGAGGTGGCGCGCGGCCCCCCTTGCACCAATCCGAATTGGGAAAGGGAAGGGGGCGGCGGCCCCCCTTCTCCTTCCTTCTCTCCACCTCCTCCTTCCCCCTTCTCCTACTTGGAATAGGAAAGGGGGGGCAAACCTACTTGGAGTAGGATTGCCCCCCCCCTTGGGCGCGCCTCTCCCCTTGGTCAGCCCTCTCCTCCTTCCTCCTTTATATACAGAGGAGGGGGCCACCCCATAGACACAACAATTGATCCCTTGGATCTCTTGGCCATGTGTGGTGCCCCCCTCCACCATAGTCATCCTCGATAATATTGTAGCGGTGCTTAGGCGAAGCCCTGCATCGGTAGAACATCATCAGCATCACCACGCCATCATGCTGACGGAACTCTCCCTCGACACTCGGCTGGATCGGAGTTCGAGGGACGTCATCGAGCTGAATGTGTGCAAGAACTCGGAGGTGCCATGCTTTCGGTGCTTGATCGGTCGGGCGTGAAGACGTACGACTACATCAACCACGTTATGCTAACGCTTCTGCTTTCGGTCTACGAGGGTACATGGACAACACTCTCCCCTCTCGTTGCTATGCATCACCATGATCTTGCGTGTGTGTAGGAATTTTTTTGAAATTACTACGTCCCCAATAGTGGCATCCGAGCCTAGGTTTTATGCATTGATGTTATATGCACGAGTAGAACACAAGTGAGTTGTGGTCGATACAAGTCATACTACTTACCAACATATCATACTTTGGTTCAGCGGTATTGTTGGATGAAGCGGCCCGGACCGACATTACGCGTACGCTTATGCGAGACTGGTTCTGCCGACGTGCTTTGCACATAGGTGGCTGGCGGGTGTCAGTTTCTCCAACTTTAGTTGAACCGAGTGTGGCTACGCCCGGTCCTTGAGAAGGTTAAAACAACACTAACTTGACGAACTATCGTTGTGGTTTTGATGCGTAGGTAAGAACGGTTCTTGCTCAGCCCGTAGCAGCCACGTAAAACTTGCAACAACAAAGTAGAGGACGTCTAACTTGTTTTTGCAGGGCATGTTGTGATGTGATATGGTCAAGACGTGATGCTATATTTTATTGTATGAGATGATCATGTTTTGTAACCGAGTTATCGGCAACTGGCAGGAGCCATATGGTTGTCGCTTTATTGTATGCAATGCAATCGCCCTGTAATTGCTTTACTTTATCACTAAGCGGTAGCGATAGTCATAGAAGCAATAGTTGGCGAGACGACAATGATGCTACAATAGAGATCAAGGTGTCACGCCGGTGACGATGGTGATCATGATGGTGCTTCGGAGATGGAGATCACAAGCACAAGATGATGATGGCCATATCATATCACTTATATTGATTGCATGTGATGTTTATCTTTTATGCATCTTATCTTGCTTTGATTGACGGTAGCATTATAAGATGATCTGTCACTAAATTTCAAGATAAAAGTGTTCTCCCTGAGTATGCACCGTTGCCAAAGTTTGTCATGCCCAGACACCACGTGATGATCGGGTGTGATAAGCTCTATGTCCATCTACAACGGGTGCAAGCCAGTTTTGCACACGCGGAATACTCAGGTTAAACTTGACGAGCCTAGCATATGCAGATATGGCCTCGGAACACTGAGACCGAAAGGTCGAGCGTGAATCATATAGTAGATATGATCAACATAGTGATGTTCAGCATTGAAAACTACTCCATTTCACGTGATGATCGGTTATGGTTTAGTTGATTTGGATCACGTGATCACTTAGATGATTAGAGGGATGTCTATCTAAGTGGGAGTTCTTAAGTAATATGATTAATTGAACTTTAATTTATCATGAACTTAGTCCTGATAGTATTTTGCATGTCTATGTTGTTATAGATCAATAGCCTGTGTTGTTGCTTCCCTATGTTTTTATATATGTTCCTAGAGAAAACTATGTTGAAAGATGATAGTAGCAATGATACGGACTAGGTCCGAGGTGTATCCTCATTGCTGCACAGAAGAATTATGTCCTTGATGCACCGCTAGGTGACAGACTTATTGTAGGAGCAGATGCAGACGTTATGAATGTTTGGCTAGCTCAATATGATGACTACTTGATAGTTTAGTGCACCATGCTTAACAGCTTAGAATCGGGACTTCAAAGACGTTTTGAACGTCATGGACCATATGAGATGTTCCAGGAGGTGAAGTTAATATTTCAAGCAAATACTCGAGTTGAGAGATATGAAGTCTCCAACAAGTTATATAGCTAAAAGATGGAGGAGAATTGCTCAACTGGTGAGCAAGTGCTTAGATTGTCTAAGTACTACAATCGCTTGAATCAAGTGGGAGTTATTCTTCCAGGTAAGATAGTGATTGGCAGAGTTCTCTAGTCACCATCACCAAGTTACTAGAACTTCGTGATGATTTATAATGCAAGGGATGACGAAAATGATTCCTGAGCTCTTCATGATGCTGAAATCGACGAAGGTAGAAATCAAGAAAAGAGCATCAAGTGTTGATGATTGATAAGACCACTAGTTTCAAGAAAAGGGCAAAGCAAAAGAAAGGGAACTTCAAGTAGAATGGCAAGCAAGTTGTCACTCCCGTGAAGAAGCCCAAAGCTGGACCAAAGCCTAAAACTAAGTGCTTCTACTGCAAAGGAAATGGTCACTGGAAGCGTAAATGCCCTGAATATTTGGTGGATAAGAAGGATGGCAAAGTGAACAGGGGTATATTTGGTATACAGGTTATTGATGTGTACCTTACTAGTGTTTATAGTAGCCCCTGAGTATTTGATACTTGTTTGGTTGCTAAGATTAGTAACTCGAAACAGGAGTTACAGAGTAAACAGAGACTAGTTGAGGGTGAAGTAACGATGTGTGTTGGAAGTGGTTCCAAGATTGATATGATCATCATCTTACACTCCCTATATTTTCGAGATTAGTGTTGAACCTAAATAAATGTTATATGGTGTTTGCGTTGAGCATAAATATGATTAGATCATGTTTATTGCGATACGATTATTCATCTAAGACAGAGAATAAATTGTTATTCTGTTTACATGAATAAAACCTTCTATGATCATACACCCAATGTTAATGGTTTATTGAATCTTGATCATGGTGATACACATATTCATAATATTGATTCCAAAAGATGCAAAGTTGATAATGATAGTGCAACATATTTGTGGCACTGCCGTTTGGGTCATATCGGTGTAAAGCGCATGAAGAAACTCCATAAATATGGACTTTTTGAATCATTTGATGCTTGCGAACCGTGCCTTATGGGCAATATGACTAAAACTCCATTCTCCGGAACAATGGAACGAGCTAGTGACTTATTGGAAATAATACATACTGATGTATGCGGTCCAATGAGTATTGATGCTCGTGGCGGGTATCGTTATTTTCTGACCTTCACAAGATTATTTGAGCAGATATGAGTATATCTACTTAATGAAACACAAGTCTGAAACATTTGAAAAGTTCAAATAAATTTCAGAGTGAAGTGGAGAATCATCGTAACAAGAAAATAAAGTTTCTGTGATTTGATCATGGAGGAGAATATTTGAGTTACGAGTTTGGCCTTCATATAAAACAATGTGGAATAGTTTCACAGTTCACACCACCTGGAACACCACAACGTTATGGTGTGTCCGAACGTCGTAACCGCACTTTATTGGATATTGTGCGACCTATGATGTCTCTTATCGGTTTACCACTATTGTTTTGAGGTTATGCATTAGAGACAGTTGCATTCACTTTAAATAGGGCACCATCGAAATCCGTTGAGACGGCGGCTTATGAACTGTGGTTTGGCAAGAAACCAAAGTTGTCGTTTCTTAAAGTTTTGGGTTGCGATGCTTATGTGAAAAAGTTTCAACCTGATAAGCTCAAACCCAAATCAGAGAAGTGCGTCTTCATAGAATACCCAAAGGAAACTATTGGGTACACCTTCTATCACAGATCCGAAGGCAAAATCTTTGTTGCTAAGAATGGATCCTTTCTAGAGAAGGAGTTTCTCTCGAAAGAAGTGAGTGGGAGGAAAGTAGAACTTGATGAGGTAACTGTACCTGCTCCCATATTGGAAAGTAGTTCATCATAGAAATCAGTTCCTCTGATTCCTACACCAATTAGTGAGGAAGCTAATGATGATGATCATGAAGCTTCAGATCAAGTTACTACCGAACCTCGTAGGTCTTCCAGAGTAAGATCCGCACCAGAGTGGTACGGTAATCCTGTTCTGGAAGTCATGTTACTAGACCATGATGAACCTACAAACTATGAGGAAGTGATGATGAGCCCAGATTCCACGAAATGGCTTGAAGCCATAAAATCTGAGATAGGATCCATGTATGAGAACAAAGTATGGATTTTGGTTGACTTGCTCGATGATCAGCAACCCAAGTTAAATAAATGGATCTTCTAGAGGAAGACGGACACTAATAGTAGTGTTACTATCTACAAAGCTCGACTTGTTGCGAAAGGTTTTCGACAAGTTCAAGGTGTTGAATATGATGAGATTTTCTCACTCGTAATGATGCTTAAGTCTGTCCGAATCATGTTAGCTATTGCCACATTTTATGAAATCTGGCAAATGGATATCAAAACTGTGTTCCTGACTGGATTTCTGGAAGAAGTGTTGTATATGATGCAACCAGAAGGTTTTGTCGATCCGAAAGGTGCTAACAAAATGTGCAAGCTCCAGCGATCCATCAATGGACTGGTGCAAGCATCTCGCAGTTGGAATATACGCTTTGATGAGTTTATCAAAGCATATGGTTTTATACAGACTTTTGGAAAGGCCTGTATTTACAAGAGTGAGTGGGAGCATTACAGCCTTTCTGATAAGTATATGTGAATGACATATTGTTGATCGGAAATGATGTAGAATTTTTTGGAAAGCATAAAGGAGTGTTTGAAAGGAGTTTTTCAAAGAAAGACCTCGGTGAAGCTGCTTACACATTGAGCATCAAGATCTATAGAGATAGATCAAGACGCTTGATAAGATTTTTCAATGAGTACATACCTTGACAAGATTTTGAAGTAGTTCAAAATGGAACAATCAAAGAAAGAGTTCTTGCCTGTGTGGCAAGGTGTGAAGTTGAGTAAGACTCAAAACCCAACCATGGCAGAAAACTGAAAGAGAATGAAAAGTCATTCCTTATGCCTCAGTCATAGGTTCTACAAAGTATGATATGTTGTGTACCAGACCTATTGTATACCTTGCTCTGAGTTTGTCAACGGAATACAATTTTGATCTAAGATTAGATCACTGGACAGCGGTCAAGAATATCCTTAGTGAGGACTAAGGAGATGTTTCTCGATTATGGAGGTGATAAAAAGAGTTAGTCATAAAGAGTTACATCGATCCAAGCTTTTGCACCGATCCAGATGACTCTAAGTCTCAATCTGGATACATATTGAAAGTGGTAGCAATTAGCTAGAGTAGCTCCGTGTAGAGCATTGTAGACATAGAATATTTGCAAAATACACACGACTCTGAATGTGACAGACCCGTTGACTAAACTTCTCTCACGAGCAAAACATGATCATACCTTAGTACTCTTTGGGTGTTAATCACGTAGCGATGTGAACTAGATTATTGACTCTAGTAAATCCTTCGGGTGTTGGTCACATGACGATGTGAACTATGGGTGTTAATCACATACAGATGTGAATAATGATGTTGAATCACATGATGATGTGAACTAGATTATTGACTCTAGTGCAAGTGGGAGACTGAAGGAATATGCCCTAGAGACAATAATAAAGTTATTATTTATTTCCTTATTTCATGATAAATGTTTATTATTCATACTAGAATTGTATTAACCGGAAACATGATACATGTGTGAATACATAGACAAACTGAGTGTCACTAGTATGCCTCTACTTGACTAGCTCGTTAATCAAAGATGGTTATGTTTCTTAGCCATGGACAAAGAGTTGTCATTTGATTAACGGGATCACATCATTAGGAGAATGATGTGATTGACTTGACCCATTCTGTTAGCTTAGCACTTGATCGTCTAGTATGTTGCTATTGCTTTCTTCATGACTTATACATGTTCCTATGCCTATGAGATTATGCAACTCCCATTTACCGGAGGAACACTTTGTGTTCTACCAAACATCACAACATAACTGGGTGATTATAAAGGTGCTCTACAGGTGTCTCCAAAGGTACTTGTTGGGTTGGCGTATTTCGAGATTAGGATTTGTCACTCCGATTGTCGGAGAGGTATCTCTGGGCCCTCTCGGTAATGCACATCACTATAAGCCTTGCAAGAAATGTAGCTAATGAGTTAGTTACGGGATGATGCATTACGTAACGAGTAAAGAGACTTGCCGGTGACGAGATTGAACTAGGTATTGAGATACCGACGATTGAATCTCGGGCAAGTAACATACCGATGACAAAGGGAACAACGTATGGTGTTATGCGCTTTGACCAATAAAGATCTTCGTAGAATATGTAGGATCCAATATGAGCATCCAGGTTCCACTATTTTTTATTGACCAGAAATGTGTCTCGGTCATGTCTACATAGTTCTTGAACCCGTAGGGTCCGCACGCTTAAAGTTAGAAGATTGTTATATTATGAGTTTATGTGTTTTGATGTACCGAAGGTTGTTCGGAGTCCCAGATGTGATCACGGACATGACGAGGAGTCTCGAAATAATCGAGACATGAAGATTGATATATTGGACGACTATGTTCGGACACCGGAATGGTTCCGGGAGGTTTCGGGCATATACCGGAGTACCGGGTGTTACCGGAACCCCCCCTGGTTGAGATCGTTGCAGAAAATAAAAAAATTCTATGCATCACCAATATCAATCTATGGAGTCATCTAGCCACGAGAGGGAGAGGAGTGCATCTACATACCCTTGTATATCGCGAGCGGAAGCGTTCAAGAGAACGGGGTTGATGGAGTCGAACTCGTCATGATCCAAATCACCGATGATCCTAGCACCGAACGGACAGCACCTCCGCGTTGAACACATGTATGGAGCGGAGACGTTTCCTACACCTTGATCCAGCAAGGAGGTGGGAGAGGTTGAGGAAGAGAGCTCCAACAGCAACACGACGACTTGGTGGTGATGGAGCGGCAGTACTCCGGCAGGGCTTCGCCAAGCTTTTGCGGAGGAGGAGAGGTGTTGGGGAGGGGAGGGGCTGCGCCTTCAACGTGGTGTTGCAGCCCTCCCCTTTCCCCTCTATTTATAGGAGGAGGGGGAAGGGGGCCAGCCCCCTCTAGATGAGATCTAGAGGGGGGGCGGCGGCCAAGGGGGGGACTTGTCCCCCAAGCAAAGGGGGGCGCCACCTTTAGGGTTTCCCCCCAACACTAGGCGCATGGGCCCAAAGGGGGATGTGCCCAGCCCTCTAAGGTCTGGTTCCCTTCCCACTACGGCCCATAAGGCCCTCCGAGAGAGGTGGCCCCTCTCGGTGGACCCCCGGAACCCCTCCGGTGGCCCCGGTACAATACTGGTATGCCCCCCGAACTTTTCCGGTGACCGTATGACAACTTCCCATATATAAATCTTCACCTTCGGACCATTCCGGAACTCCTCGTGATGTCCGGGATCTCATACGGGACTCCGAACAACATTCGGTAATCACATACAAGTCTTCCTAATAACCCTAACGTCATCGAACCTTAAGTGTGTAGACCCTACGAGTTCGGGAATCACGTAGACATGACCGAGACAGTTCTCTGGCCAATAACCAACAGCGGGATCTGGATACCCATGTTGGCTCCCACGTGTTCCACAATGATCTCATCGGATGAAGCACGATGTCGAGGATTCAGGTAATCCCGTATACAATTCCCTTTATCAATCGGTACGTTACTGCCCGAGATTTGATCGTCGGTAACCCAATACCTCGTTCAATATCGTTACCGGCAAGTCACTTTACTCGTTACATAATGCATGATCCCGTGAATAACCACTTAGTCACATTGAGCTCATTATGATGATGCATTACCGAGTGGGCCCAAAGATACCTCTCCGTCATACGGAGTGACAAATCCCAGTCTCGATTCGTGCCAACCCAACAGATACTTTTGGAGGTACCTGTAGTGCGCCTTTATAGTCACCCAGTTACGTTGTGACGTTTGGTACACCCAAGGCACTCCTACGGTATCCGGGAGTTACACAATATCATGGTCTAAGGAACTGATACTTGACATTAGAAAAGCTTTAGCAAACGAACTACACGATCTTGTGCTATGATTAGGATTGGGTCTTGTCCATCACATCATTCTCCTAATGATGTGATCTCGTTATCAAAGACATCCAATGTCCATAGTCAGGTAACCATGACCATCTATTGATCAACGAGCTAGTCAACTAGAGGCTCACTAGGGACATGTTGTGGTCTATGTATTCACACATGTATCACTATTTCCGGTTAATACAATTACAGCATGAACAACAGACAATTATCATGAACAAGGAAATATAATAATAATCATTTTATTATTGCCTCTAGGGCATATTTCCAACAGTCTCCCACTTGCACTAGAGTCAATAATCTAGTTACACTGTGATGAATCGAACACCCATAGAGTTCTAGTGTTGATCATGTTTTGCTCGCGGAAGAGGTTTAGTCAACGGATCTGTGACATTCAGATCCGTATGCACTTTGCAAATATCTATGTCTCCATCTTGAACATTTTCATGAATGGAGTTGAAGCGACGCTTGATGTGCCTGGTCTTCTTGTGAAACCTGGGCTCCTTGGCAAGGGCAATAGCTCCAGTGTTGTCACAAAGAGAGTGATCGGCCCCGACGCATTGGGAATAACTCCTAGGTCGGTGATGAACTCCTTCATCCAGATTGCTTCATGTGCTGCCTCCGAGGCTGCCATGTACTCCGCTTCACATGTAGATCCCGCCACCATGCTCTGCTTGCTGTTGCACCAGTTTACTGCCCCACCATTCAAAATATACACGTATCCGATTTGTGACTTGGAGTCATCCAGATCTGTGTCGGAGCTAGCATCGACATAACCCTTTACGACGAGCTCGTCACCTCCACAAACAAGAAACATATCCTTAGTCCTTTTTAGGTACTTCAGGATATTCTTGACCGCTGTCCAATGTTCCATGCCGGGATTACTTTGGTGTCTTGCAACCAAACTTACGGCAAGGTTTACATCAGGTCTGCTACACAACATGGCATACATAATAGACCCTATAGCCGAGGCATAGGGGATGACACTCATCTTTTCTTTATCTTCTGCCGTGGTCGGGGATTGAGCTGAGCTCAATTTCACACCTTGCAACACAGGCAAGAACCCCTTCTTGGACTGATCCATATTGAACTTCTTCAATATCTTGTCAAGGTATGTGCTTTGTGAAAGACCTATGAGGCGTCTCGATCTATCTCTATAGATCTTGATGCCTAATATATAAGCAGCTTCTCCAAGGTCCTTCATTGAAAAACACTTATTCAAGTAGGCCTTTATGTTGTCCAAAAGTTCTATATCATTTCCCATCAAAAGTATGCCATCCACATATAATATGAGAAATGCTACAGAGCTCCCACTCACTTTCTTGTAAACGCAGGCTTCTCCATAAGTCTGCATAAACCCAAACGCTTTGATCATTTCATCAAAGCGAATGTTCCAACTCCGAGATGCTTGCACCAGCCCATAAATGGATTGCTGGAGCTTGCATACCTTGTTAGCATTCTTAGGATTGAAAAAACCTTCCAGCTGCATCATATACAATTCTTCCTTAAGATAGCCGTTAAGGAATGCTGTTTTGACGTCCATTTGCCATATCTCATAATCATAGTATGCGGCAATTGCTAACATGATTCAGACGTACTTCAGCTTCGCTACGGGAGAGAAAGTCTCATCGTAGTCAACCCCTTGAACTTGCCGATAACCCTTAGCGACAAGTCGAGCTTTATAGATGGTAACATTACCATCCGCGTCCGTGTTCTTCTTAAAGATCCATTTATTTTCTATCGCTCGCCGATCATCGGGCAAGTCTGTCAAAGTCCATACTTTGTTTTCATACATGGATCCTATCTCGGATTGCATGGCCTCAAGCCATTTGTTGGAATCTGGGCCCTCCATCGCTTCTTCATAGTTCGAAGGTTCACCGTTGTCTAACAACATGATTTCCAGGACAGGGTTGCCATACCACTCTGGTGTGGAACGTGTCCTTGTGGACCTACGAAGTTCAGTAGCAACTTGATCCGAAGTACCTTGATCATCATCATTAACTTCCTCTCTAGTCGGTGCAGGCACCACAAGAACATCTTCCTAAGCTACGCTACTTACCGGTTCAAGAGGCAGTACTTCATCAAGTTCCACTTTCCTCTCACTTACTTCTTTCGAGAGAAACTCTTTCTCCAGAAAGGACCCATTCTTGGCAACAAAGATCTTGCCTTCGGATCTGAGGTATAAGGTATACCCAATGGTTTCCTTAGGGTATCCTATGAAGGCGCATTTTTCCGACTTGGGTTCGAGCTTTTCAGGTTGAAGTTTCTTGACATAGGCATCGCATCCCAAACTTTTAGAAACGACAGCTGGTTTCTTTCCAAACCATAATTCATACGGTGTTGTCTCAACGGATTTAGATGGTGCCCTATTTAAAGTGAATGTAGTTGTCTCTAAAGCGTATCCCCAAAATGATAGCGGTAAATCGGTAAGAGACATCATAGACCGCACCATATCCAATAGAGTGCGATTACGATGTTCGAACACACCATTACGCTGAGGTGTTCTAGGCAGCATGAGTTGTGAAACAATTCCACATTTCCTTAAGTGCGTACCAAACTCGTGACTTAAATATTCTCCCCCACGATCTAATCGTAAGAACTTTATTTTTCTGTCACGTTAATTCTCTACCTCATTCTGAAATTCCTTGAACTTTTCAAAGGTCTTAGACTTGTGTTTCATTAAGTAGACATACCCATATCTACTTAAGTCATCAGTGAGGGTGAGAACATAACGATAGCCACCGCGAGCCTCAATGCTCATTGGACCGCACACATTAGTATGTATAATTTCCAATAAGTTGGTTGCTCGCTCCATTGTTCCGGAGAACGGAGTCTTGGTCATTTTGCCCATGAGGCATGGTTCGCACGTGTCAAATGATTCGAAATCAAGAGACTCCAAAAGTCCATCAGTATGGAGCTTCTTCATGCGTTTGACACCAATGTGACCAAGGCAGCAGTGCCACAGATATGTTGGACTATTGTTATCAATCTTACATATTTTGGTATTCACACTATGAATATGTGTAACATAACGTTCGAGATTCATTAAGAATAAACCATTGACCAGCGGGGCATGACCATAAAACATATCTCTCATATAAATAGAACAACCCTTATTCTCGGATTTAAATGAGTAGCCACCTCGCAGTAAACGAGATCCAGATACAATGTTCATGCTCAAAGCTGGCACTAAATAACAATTATTGAGGTTTAAAACTAATCTCGTAGGTAAATGTAGAGGTAGCGTGCCGACGGTGATCACATCAACCTTGGAACCATTCCCGACGCATATCGTCACCTCGTCCTTCGCCAGTCTCCGCTTATTCCGCAGCTCCTATTTTGAGTTACAAATATGAGCAACCGCACCGGTATCAAATACCCAGGAGCTACTATGAGTATTGGTAAGGTACACATCAATAACATGTATATCACATATACCTTTGGTGTTGCCGGCCTTCTTATCCGCTAAGTACTTGGGGCAGTTCCGCTTCTAGTGACCGTTCCCCTTGCAATAAAAGCACTCAGTCTCAGGTTTGGGTCCGTGCTTTGGTTTCTTCCTGGCAACTGGCTTACCGGGCGCGGCAACTCCCTTGCCGTCCTTCTTGAAGTTCTTCTTACCCTTGCCTTTCTTGAAACTAGTGGTCTTATTGACCATCAACACTTGATGTTCCTTTTTGATTTCTACCTCTGCTGATTTCAGCATTGAAAATACCTCAGGAATAGTTTTCACCATCCCCTGCATATTGTAGTTCATCACAAAGCTCTTGTAGCTAGGTGGGAGCGACTGAAGGATTCTGTCAATGACCGCCTCATCCGGGAGGTTAATGTCCAGCTGGGACAAGCGGTTGTGCAACCCAGACATTTTGAGTATGTGCTCGCTGACAGAACTATTTTCCTCCATCTTACAACTGTAGAACTTGTCAGATATTTCATATCTCTCGACCCGGGCATGAGCTTGGAAAACCATTTTCAGCTCTTGGAACATCTCATATGCTCCGTACTGCTCAAAAAACTTTTGGAGCCCCGGTTCTAAGCTGTAAAGCATGCCGCACTGAACGAGGGAGTAATCATCAACACGCGACTGCCAAGCGTTCATAATGTCTTGGTTCGCTAGGACGGGTGCTTCACCTAGCGGTGCTTCTAGGACATATGCTTTCTTGGCAGCTATGAGGATGATCCTCAGGTTCCGGACCCAGTCCGTATAGTTGCTACCATCATCTTTCAGCTTGGTTTTCTCTAGGAACGCGTTGAAGTTGAGGTTGACATGAGCGTGGGCCATTTGATCTACAAGAAATTTTGCAAAAGTTTTTAGACTAAGTTCATGATAATTAAGTTCATCTAATCAAATTATTTAATGAACTCCCACTCAGATATACATCCCTCTAGTCATCTAAGTGATACATGATCCGAGTCAACTAGGTCGTGTCTGATCATCACGTGAGACGGACTAGTCATCATCGGTGAACATCTCCATGTTGATCGTATCTTCTATACGACTCATGCTCGACATTTCAGTCTCTTGTGTTCCGAAGCCATGTCTGTACATGCTAGGCTCCTCAAGTCAACCTAAATGTTTTGCATGTGTAAATCTGGCTTACACCCGTTGTATGTGAACGTTAGGATCTATCACACCCGATCATCACGTGGTGCTTCGAAACAACGAACTTTCGCAACGGCGCACAGTTAGGGGGAACACTTTCTTGAATTTTTATGAGGGATCATCTTATTTACTACCGTCGTTCTAAGCAAATAAGATGCAAAAACATGATAAACATCACATGCAATCAAATAGTGACATGATATGGCCAACATCATTTTGCTCCTTTGATCTCCATCTTCGGGGCGCCATGATCATCATCGTCACCGGCATGACACCATGATCTCCATCATCATGATCTCCATCGAAGTTGTCTCGCCAACTATTACTTCTACTACTATGGCTAACGGTTTAGCAAAGAAGTAAAGTAATTACATGGCGTTATTCAGTGACACACAGGTCATACAATAAATAAAGACAACTCCTATGGCTCCTGCCGGTTGTCATACTCATCGACATGCAAGTCGTGATTCCTATTACAAGAACATGATCAATCTCATACATCACATATATTTCATTCATCACATCCTTTTTGGCCATATCACATCACAAGGCATATGCTCCAAAAACAAGTCAGACGTCCTCTAATTGTTGTTCCATGTTTTTACATGGCTGCTATAGGGTTCTAGCAAGAACCTTTCTTACCTATGCCAAAACCACAACGTGATATGCCAATTTCTATTTACCCTTCATAAGGACCCTTTTCATCGAATCCGATCCGACTAAGGTGGGAGAGACAGACACCCGCTAGCCACCTTATGCAACTAGTGCATGTCAGTCGGTGGAACCTGTCTCACGTAAGTGTACGTGTAAGGTCGGTCCAGGCCGCTTCATCCCACGATGTCGCCGAAACAAGATAAGACTAGTAGTGGCAAGTAAATTGACAAAATCTACGCCCACAACAAAATTGTGTTCTACTCGTGCATAGAAACTACACATACACCTAGCTCATGATGCCACTGTTGGAGATCATTGCAGAAAATAAAAAAATTCTACGCATCACCAAGATCAATCTATGGAGTCGTCTAGCAACGAGAGGAAGAGGAGTGCATCTACATACCTTTGTAGATTGCGAGCAGAAGCGTTCAAGAGAACGGGGTTGATGGAGTCGAACTCGTCGTGATCCAAATCACCGATGATCCTAGCGCCGAACAGACGGCACATCCGCGTTAAACACACATACGGAGCGGAGAAGTCTCCCGCGCCTTGATCTAGCAAGGAGGAGGGAGAGGTTGAGGAAGAGAGCTCCAACAGCAGCATGACGGCGTGGTGGTGATGGAGCGGCAGTACTCCGGCAGGGCTTCGCCAAGCTTTTGCGGAGGAGGATAGGTGTTGGGGAGGGGAGGGGTTGCGCCTTTAACGTGGTGCTGCAGCCCTCCCCTCGCCCCTCTATTTATAGGGGGAGGGGAAAGGGGGCCGGCCCCCTCTAGATGAGATCTAGAGGAGGGGGGGCGGTGGCCGAGGGGGGGGGGCACTTTCCCCCCAAGCAAAGGGGGGTGCCCCCTTTAGGGTCCCCCCCCCAACCCTAGGTGCATGGGCCCAAAGGGGGGATGCGCCCAGCCCTCTAAGGGCTGGTTCCCTTCCCACTACGACCCATGAGGCCCTCCGAGAGAGGTGGCCCCTCCCGGTGGACCCCCGAAACCCCTCTGGTGGCCCCGGTACAATACCAGTATGCCCCCCGAACTTTTCTGGTGACCGTATGACAACTTCCCATATATAAATCTTCACCTCTGGACCATTCCGAAACTCCTCGTGACATCCGGGATCTCATCCGGGACTCCAAACAACATTCGGTAATCACATACAAGTCTTCCTAATAACCATAGCGTCATCGAACCTTAAGTGTGTAGACCCTACGGGTTCGGGAATCACGTAGACATGACCGAGACAGTTCTCCGGCCAATAACCAACAGCAGGATCTGGATACCCATGTTGGCTCCCACGTGTTCCATAATGATCTCATTAGATGAACCACGATGTCGAGGATTCAGGTAATCCCGTATACAATTCCCTTTATCAATCGGTAGTTACTTGCCCGAGATTCGATCTTCGGTATCCCAATACCTTGTTCAATCTCGTTACCGGCAAGTCACTTTACTCGTTACATAATGCATGATCCCGTGACTAACCACTTAGTCACATTGAGCTCATTATGATGATGCATTACCGAGTGGGCCCAGAGATACCTCTCCGTCATACGGAGTGACAAATCCCAGTCTCGATTCGTGCCAACCCAACAGATACTTTCGGAGGTACCTGTAGTGCACCTTTATAGTCACCCAGTTATGTTGTGATGTTTGGTACACCCAAAGAACTCCTACGGTATCCGGGAGTTACACAATCTCATGGTCTAAGGAACTGATACTTGACATTAGAAAAGCTTTAGCAAACAAACTACACGATCTTGTGCTATGCTTAGGATTTGGTCTTGTCCATCACATCATTCTCCTAATGATGTGATCTCATTATCAATGACATCCAATGTACATAGTCAGGAAACCATGACCATTTGTTGATCAACGAGCTAGTCAACTAGAGGCTCACTAGGTACATGTTGTGGTCTATGTATTCACACATGTATCACTGTTTCCGGTTAATACAATTACAGCATGAACAACAGACAATTATCATGAACAAGGAAATATAATAATAATCATTTTATTATTGCCTCTAGGGTATATTTCCAACAACCCCCCCCCCCTTATGGGCCTTAGTGGAAAGGAGAGAGGAAGGCCAGGAGGTGGCGCGCGGCCCCCTTGCCCCAATCCGAATTGGGAAAGGGAAGGGGGCGGCGGCCCCCCTTCTCCTTCCTTCTCTCCACCTCCTCCTTCCCCCTTCTCCTACTTGGAATAGGAAGGGGGGGGCAAACCTATTTGGAGTAGGATTTCCCCCCTTGGGCGTGCCTCTCCCCTTGGCCGGCCCTCTCCTCCTCCCCCCCCCCCTTTATATACGGAGGGTGGGGGCACCCCATAGACACAACAATTGATCCCTTGGATCTCTTAGCCGTGTGCGGTGCCCCCCTCCACCATAGTCCTCCTCGATAATATCGTAGCGGTGCTTAGGTGAAGCCCTGCATCGGTAGAACATCATCATCGTCACCATGCCGTCATGCTGACGGAACTCTCCCTCGACACTCTGCTGGATCGGAGTTCGAGGGACGTCATCGAGCTGAACGTGTGCAAGAACTCAGAGGTGTCGTGCTTTCGGTGCTTGATCGGTTAGGCCATGAAGATGTACGACTACATCAACCGCGTTGTGCTAACGCTTCCACTTTCGGTCTACGAGGGTATGTGGACAACACTCTCCCCTCTCGTTGCTATGCATCACCATGATCTTCCGTGTGCGTAGGAAATTTTTTGAAATTACTACGTCCCCAACACTTTGCACCAAAGGAATTCGTGATTTGAGCAAGTATTGAGATTTTCCCCATTTTTCTTGTTACTCTTGGAGGTTGGAGACTCCTAGGCGGTAGGAGTCATTCGGAGGAATCTTTCTTTTTGATTACCCCCGGAAAGTTTGTGAGAGTTTGGAGACTACCTCAAGGTCTACCACTAGTGGTTGAGAAACGTCTTCGTGGTGTTGTCTCAAAGGGAGAATAGGGTGAGCCTTCATGGTGTTGATGTGCCTTCGTGGTAACACCCACCTCTCTAACGGTGACGCAGCTTCCCTCCAAGGAAGTGAACATCGGCATACATCCTCGTCTCCCAGAGTTGCGGTTATCCCTAACCCTAACTCCCTACTTGTGGTTACTTGTCTCTTAGTATTTACTTATATCATATTGTGTTTACTTACTCTCCTACGTGTGTTTCTTGTTTACCTTGCTTAGCTCATAGCTTCACACTTGCAATTGTTAGGCTCAACTTCATATTCTGCATTACTGCCTAAAATTGCTAAGTAACAATTAAAATTTGTAATTGTACCTATTCACCACCCCCCTCTAGGTCCATCTCGATCCTTTCAACCTTTGAAACGTGTGGAAGGGGAACTGGGGCAACAACCTATTAACAATTCCCAGGTCAGTCCTCCGAAAGCCAAAGATAAGGTGGCTGCTATTCCGGACCCGGAGCTGACTGATACAGGGACAAGCCTGGTTAAGAGTGGTACAGTTTTGATGGAATGTGACAAAGGTGTTCGTAAGAGGTTCTTGCTGGAGGAAGAGGGGAAAAGTAATGATCAAACCCCACCCCCGGCGACAACTGCCATTTTGGCTATTACTGATGGCAGTGGGAAGGATACGGAGCAAGGTTCTCTGACTAGCAGCTCTAACAGTAAACGTGCAAAGGTTGATGATGTACCACAAAATGAGATATCGGCGGCCTCCCTAGAGGAGGACCACCGGACGCAATGAATGTTTTAGCTTGGAACTGCCGGGGTGGGGGGAACTGTTAGACAGTTCGCGAGGTGTTGGCCCTCTCAAAAGCCAATTCCCCCAAATTTGTCTTCCTTTCGGAGACAAGACAAGATGTATCAAAGATGGAGAAGCTACGTTAGCGGCTGGGCTTAAAAGGTTTCGCTGGTGTTAGTTGTGATGGTTTGAGTGGAGGCTTAGCGTTGTACTGGGATGATTCCCTTTTGGTGCTAGTGCTGGACTCTTGTAAGCGATACATTGATGTTCAAGTGAAGGACCCGAGTAACGATACTTGTTGGTGGGGTACTTTTGTTTACGGTGAACCAAGAGTTGAGAATAGGCATATCATGTGGGATAATCTTACAACTCTACGTGCAATTTCAGCAGATACATGGCTGGTTTGTGGTGACTTCAACGAGGCTATGTGGCAGCATGAACATATCTCACATACTACTCGATCTGAAGTACAAATGCAAGCCTTTCAGGACTGTCTAAACATGTGTGAAATTGTGGATTTGGGGTTCTCGGTATGTCGTTCACATATGATAACGGCCACACAAATGATAGCAATGTCAAAGTCCCGCTGGACAGGGCATGCGCGGACCATGCTTGGCGGGATCTTTTTTCGGCCTCCCGTGTCCATCTTGTCATTTCATCTTGCTCGAACCATTGTGCTGTAGTAATTGAGTTGATCGCTTTACCGGATAATCTGAGACAAAGTGTGCCAAGATATGAGATCATGTGGGATAGGGAGGTGGCTCTACCAGAGATAATTCAAAATATGTGGGGTGCTCATAAACCGGAGGCTAACCTGGGTGCGGTATCCAGTTCGCTTAAGGAGATGATGAAGCAGCTTCGGGCATGGAGTAAGCAAAAGTACGACAATGTTAATAAGAAACTCGAGAAGCTGAGGTTAGAATTGGCGAATTTGCACCTCACTAATGCTGGTAGAGTTTTTTGTTACGTACCAAGATGAATAAGTTGGACGAACTCCTATACAGGGAGGAAATGATGTGGTTGCAGCGGTCACGCATCAGCTGGCTTAAGGAAGGTGAACGTAATACTAAATACCTGCATAGAAGAGCAGTTTGGCGAGCGCGACGAAATTTTATTCAGCGCTTGCGCAAGGAGGATAGTACCTGGTCCACCGCCCCATCTGATATGGAGCTAATGGCACGGCCTTATTTCCAGGAGGTATTTACCAAAGACCCAATACTTTCACCGGAGGCAGTGCTGGAGTGCGTACAACCCAAAGTAACGTTAGATATGAATGAGGCTCTCTGTGCTCCATACTCAAAGAAGGAAGTGTCAGACGCTCTATTCCAAATTGGTCCACTCAAAGCGCCAGGAGTAGATGGCTTCCCGGCAAGGTTTTATCAGCGGGACTGGGGCTCCATGAAGTCAGAAATAGTGCATGTTGTTCTCGAGTTCTTCTCTTCTGGAGTCATGCCCGCAGATGTGAATGATGGTACTATTGTTTTGATTCCTAAGATTCCCCATCCCAAATAATTGAAGGATTTTCGGCCGATTAGTGTGTGCAATGTCATATACAAAATTGTGTCCAAGTGCATCGTCAACAGGTTACGTCCGATCCTGCAGGAATTAATCTCCGAGAATCAGAGTGCCTTCATACCTGGAAGACTTATTTCTAATAATTCTATAATTGCATTTGAGTGCATTGATTATATCCAAGCAAAACGGTCTTCGGACTCTCCTTGTTGTGCCTACAAGTTAGATCTCTCCAAGGCCTATGATAGAGTTAATTGGGATTTCTTGGAACAAGCACTGTCCAAGTGGGGGTTTTCGGAGGTTTGGATCACAAGGGTGATGGCATGTGTGTCCTCAGTGAAGTAGTCGGTGAAACTCAATGGGAAGTTGTTGGAGGCTTTTACCCCTACGCGGGGTCTTAGACAAGGTGATCCGTTGCCCCCCTTTTTGTTCCTTTTCGTTGCTGATGCACTTTCTGCTCTTCTCCATAAATCAGTTAATGATTGTCAGCTAAAGGGACTAAAAATTTGTAGCAGGGCACCAGTTATATCTCACTTGCTCTTTGCGGATGACTATTTTCTTTTCTTGTGAGCTTCAACATACCAGGCAGAGGTGGTGAAAGATTTGTTGAGCACTTACGCACAGTCTACGGGTCAGGTCTTGAACCCTTCCAAATGTTCCATTATTTTCTCCACAAACTGTCCGGGGGCTGTTTCGAAGTCTATAAAGCATACTTTGGGTATCTCACGGGAGGTTTTCGAGTCTAAGTACTTGGGGCTGCCAGTGCCGCAAGGAAGAATGCATAAAGGCAGATTTGAGACCCAAGAAAGATTGAGTAAGAGGCTCGTGGATTTGAGAGAGCAATATACATCCACTGGTACTAAGGAGATTCTTATAAAGTCGATGGCGCAGGCGATCCTCACCTATGTCATGAGTGTGTTCAAGCTTTCGGCTTCCGTTTGCGATGACTTAACTCAGATTATGAGACAATACTGGTGGGAGTGGAAAACGGGAAGAGGAAGATGGCTTGGTTGAGTTGGGAGAAGATGGTCTTACCCAAAGCTAAAGGAGGGATGGGTTTTCGAGATATGCGTGCGTTTAATCAAGCCTTGTTGGCCAAGCAAGCTTGGAGGCTGGTTGACACACCGGAAAGCTTATGCGCTCGCCTGCTGCGTGCAAAGTATTATCCCAACGGAAATATTCTTGATACGGTGTTCTCTGGACGAGCTTCGGAGGTCTGGAAAGGAATCAGCCATGGGATGGAACTTGTGAAGAGAGGTATAACCTGGCGAGTTGGAGACGGGTCTAAAATCCGAACGTGGCGGGACCCTTGGATCCCACGGGGACACGATTGTAGACCAATCACTCCTAAGAGGAACTAGCGTTTTAACTGTGTGTCAGACTTCTTGGAAGAAACTGGAGCATGGAACTTACAACGGCTCAGGGATCATTTCTGGGAGATGGACATCAATGAAATTCTAAAGATCAAAGCTTCACCGAGAAGAAGGGAGGACTTCATTGCTTGGCATCCTGGAAAGCACGGCTCTTTCTCTGTGAAGAGTGCCTACCACCTGGCGACCTCAGCTCGGGAGGAGAGCGTTGCAGGTGGGGCGTCCAGCTCATCCCTAGATGGTGATCGAAAGTTGTGGAAACTACTCTGGCAGTCTAAAGTCCCTCTTAAGATGCGTATCTCAGCATGGAAGGCTTGCTCGGGAGCTTTAGCGACAAACGAGTGCAAGGTCTATAGACATATCAGCAGGCGGGGCACTTGTTCTACGTGCGGTATTGAAAGAGAAGACTCATCTCATGCTCTTATCTCCTCTCCACATGCGGTATCATTATGGGAGGCGATGCGGAGCGTGTGGAATCTGCCACCTCGTGAGTGCCTTGTCAATTCGGGTCCAGACTGGCTTCTTCACGTACTTGCTGCGTGCTCAGCACAAGTACGGGATATGGTTATCCTTCTTTGCTGGCGTATATGGAGTGTGCGCTCAGATGTCACTCATGGCAAACAATATTCACTAGTGGAGGCGTCGGTCGCTTTTTTGGACAGCTATCTGAGGTCGCTCAGATTATCAGAACAGTTCACTACTGAGCAACTGATCAAGGGGAAGATGAACGTGGTCCAAGAACCGGAAGTCTGACCTGTATCTCCTCCAGTGGAAGTGGAACCCTGACCCCCGCCACCGGCTGGTTATGTTGCACTGTCTGTCGATGGCTCCTTTCAGCCAATGGACGGTTCGGCAGCTACGGGTTTGCTGTTGCGTCGACACGATGGCTCTATCATCTTCTCGGCCTACCGGGTTCTTTTCCACTGTAAGGATGCCCTGGAGGCGGAAATTCATGCAATAATGCAAGGTATGGCGCTGGCACTCCAGCATTCCGCTCTACCGGTATGGGTACAATCAGACTCTTCAGTAGCGTTATCTTCACTCGTTGATGCAAGTTTGTCCAGATCCGTCTATGGCCATCTTGTTGCTGAAATCAAGTCTCTAATGGAGGAAAGGGAGTTCATTCCGAAGAAAATTACTAGAAGTCAAAATAGGGTTGCAGATTGTTTGGCCTCTTATAGCCGCACCGGATCCTGTACTGCAGTGTGGTTGTTAGGAGTTCCGCCGTGTATAATGGAACTTGTGCCACGTGATTGTGTCCCTATGTTCTTGGAATAAAACTCACTTTTCTCCCGCAAAAAAAGAAGTGTGGCTCAGAGTTTGTGAACCTTAAGTTAGACAAGTTTAGCAAAATTTGAGTGGCAAACTATGACAAAATTAACCTCAAACCAAACAGGCCCATAGTTTAAGAGTTCAATGGCCGTCTAAAAGAAGTTGAGCAAGTTGGGTAGCCCATAAGCTAAGTGTAATTTATCCTTCTTGGATTATGGCATGCATATGCACATACCGTATATGTAGGTTTTATATAATAGGTCGAAATGAAACAAGTGGGGCCAAAACTTCCTATAGCCGGGCTAGAGAATTAGCATCGGGACAACATGCAATTAATTAATCAACATGGCAAAAATTCCTACAACATGCGATTTCTCCTCTCGAAATACCAGTACCACTCAGCTAAACTAGAGTCGCTGTGCAGACGTCCACTTATTTCCATCGGAGAATCTGCGGGTCCACGCGGCAAGCGCTAATTGGCCACGACAGGATAGCCAATGTCCCGCCTCACCCAATCCTGGTGGTGCCAAGCGATCCGCGGCCTCGCTTATTGTCGATAACTCGATATTTTCACACGTCGCCTTATTAAGGAAACACCCTGCGGACCAGCACACGCTAGCCAAGCAAGACCCGAGCAAGCCACACTCTCCAGCACCAGCAGAGGCCGGCGGCAAAGCAGCGCAGCACAGCAACAAATGGCCACCATCAGCGCCGCCGCGGCGACCACCGTCGTCGCCCGTGCCGCGATCGCCAGGCCACAGGCCCTAGGTACGTAGCCGCTACGTGCCGCCATGCGTGTTTTCCATGTGCAAAGTTCGCGGCCCAGGCCTGAGCTGAGCCGATTAACCGTGCAGGTCTGCCCCAGCTGAGGACGAGGAGCGAGAGGGTGAGGTGCAGCTACTCCAAGGACGCCAAGGAGGCGACCCCTGCCGCCACCGTCCGCGGGGCCAGCGCGTCCCTGCTCGCCGCGGCGGGCGCGGTGACCGCGTCCGCGGGGCCGGCGCTCGCTCTGGTCGACGAGCGGATGTCGACGGAGGGCACCGGGCTGAGCCTGGGGCTGAGCAACAACCTGCTGGGGTGGATCCTCCTGGGCGTCTTCGGCCTCATCTGGTCGCTCTACACCGTCTACACCTCCGGCCTCGACGAGGACGAGGAGTCCGGCGGCCTCTCCCTCTAAGCTACACATAGTTTCTCCCGTCGTCTCATGTAATCCGCTCGCGAGCATCGCCATGATCGGTGTAATGTAATTCCAGAGATGGATATTTGTATCTAAGCGTTTCCATTCTGAGAGATGTTTCGCGGTCAGATGGATTGCTTGCCCCGCCTTGAAGACCGTGCGTCCCGCGATTTGAATGAATAAAACATCCAAGGAAAATTTCACGCACGCACAGATAGGTCCAAGTTCTCAGTAAAATTGCTGATCTGTGATGGTATGTGGCATTTTGGCCATATAGTTCCTTTGCTTCTAGTGTACATAACTTTACATCAGCTTTTGATCAAAACCATATAACAGTACATATATCGGATCGCTGCAACAGAATATACTTTTTTTGATCTACAACAAAATCTGTTAACGAATGTTGATTCTCAAGGTGCTCCAAGTTAGGTGGAAAAACTGGCGCCTACTCTAATGGTCAGCTGGTACTATCTTCAATATGATTGTCCTGAGACGCAATCTCTTCAGCAGTAACTTCTATCTGTTCAGAGATGCTTAAGGTGACCTCGGAAAAAAATTCAGTGTTTCCTTCGGACGAGCCACCAGTAGCATCAGTAACTTCTATTGGCTCAGAATCGCCAGTTACCACAATATTTTCAAGGTGTTGAGCTCTTGACCTGGTTTTCGAAGGCTCATCAGGTGGGCTTGTGGCTGGATGAGAGATCAATATTACAGAACTTGATTGAATCTGGACACTGGATTGGTCCACATAAGATTCATCGGGGTGCTCATGACTTCTAGAATTCTGCGTGTTATCCTCTTCGGCATGGTACGATATGCCAAGTTTCTGTGCATGACTCAATCCTGGACAAACTCCCTAGCACAAAGATATCGCAGTCAGAAAAGAAAAACGCACCTTCAACTTCAAACCAACGTGTATACTAGATCGAAGTGACAAAAGATCTTAAAAGATCCTCTTGGTAAGTATGGTATTCCTGTAGAATGGCACAAGTACCATAATAAACCATAAAATAAGTCCGATTATCTTTAATTCTTACATAAACACTCGAACGCAACACCAGATTGACACGGAAACCATGTATGGCATTCCAAAGTCCACTCCTAAACTACTCAGATAAAATATACATTCCACTGTTCAATCTCATCTTTCCTTACCTTCAGGGAAGGACCGGTAACAACAAGTGGGACGTTAATAACACAATTAAATATGCTCCATGCAAACAGTTAATATATCATTAAAGCAGATTCAATTTAAACAACATGTTCCATTATCGTCCATTTTCTTTCTGCAAGGCAGAGAAGGTGCCTAAGAAAAGTTAATCAGAAATGCAGTAGAGCATACCTTGATGTAACCTCTTGTTGTGAACAAAACATTGGACAATGAATTTTGACTGGAAACAGTCCGTCTTTCATCAAACTGGGCACAGTTAGCACTTTGCTGTATACTGGAACCATCACCACTGTCGTAGCCACGGTCTCCAAAATGAAGGCAATGCTCATCTACCAAGGTTATTTCGGGAGTAGCAGGTAACAAATGGCCTTCTGTGCTGAATATGTATCTGCAGAGTCAACGATACATGGTAAGTTGGAATGTTACATCTGAATAATCAACTGAACTCAATAACTCCAGAGTCGTACTTACTTATATGGCCCATTTTCAACAATGTTATCAGGGCCTACAGCTAAATCAAAAAGAAGCCAGAGATATTTTACCTGCAATGTCTCCGTAGTTAGATTTAACTGGCACAGACATGAAATGACTGTTTTTTAATTCATGTCAAGCATTCATACATATTATGATTCGGGAGAAGGGCTCGAGGAAATATAACGTGCACATAAATTTTAGCAGACACAAAGTAGATGATTATATTTCGTAGTTTGCCAGATCTAATCATAAATGTTAGGGTCTAGAGAAGAGATTATTTTGAAGTTTATGGTTCACTCTCGTGTTAGTAGACTAAGATACCCTACAAGAAAAATGACTAAATGTTTAGAACTGGTGAAGAAATAGTGATCTAAACGCTCTATATTTCTTTACGGAGGAAGTACCAAGTAGTTACCCATACGCATGCTAATCTCATTTGTAGATCTAGGTGATGTATGGCGCTGGTCCACGAAAAAAATCATGCCAGCATTTTATCGGCAAAGAATATACTGCATATTTTGATATAAAATTACTTGCCGTTTCTGCAAGGAAAAAACTCTCCATGTGGTCATCCTGCTTGTGGGTTTCCACATCTGAAATGTGGCAGTAGCCGCAAGGACATTTAGCAGCATATTGAAGGCTTGCTAGTATATCCCTTCCCACATCAAGGTACCTGCAAATTTTTCATGGTAACAAAGTTATAGTTTTGCACTTAACTAAAAATCAACTGGTTCCCATCAATCAATATTAGCGAAGGTGAACACTTCTTTTGTCCACATCAGCATCACATAAAAGAATCATACATGAAAAGCTTCACTCAGGTTTCATGTCCCTTTAGGTGGTAAGAGCAATAGAATCTAAAAGATTGGTCTGTTTACACAAGAACAAACTATATCTTACTTGCAAAGAAACACACCTATAATCTCTGGTAGCCTTGAATAGCCAATATGTGCTTTCAATCAACTCAGGCCGCAGCGGGTAGCTCCTTTGTCCGTTCTATAAAACATTGGAACATATGAAATGGTGAGAATAAGAAAGTGGTAAATACTCTCATTCCATACAGTTTTGCTAGGACCGTATTTGTCTTTTAGAGTTGATAGTTCCATTTGAAGTTCAAGGCTTGTGGTGTATCCGGCCAGAAGATTTGAGGACCAAAAATTATTAACCCATAAACGTATAAAATTTATTGGGTTATTCCATTACCTGAACAGTGGATGTAGCAAGATTAAACCCTTCTGGAGTGAACCCATATTTTTTCCAGACGCTAAAGAAGGCAGCATGTGTTCGAATGGCAGGATCGACATCTCCAGCTAAAACCTTAAATCTAAGTAGCATAAGCAATTATCTAAAATATGCGCTGCAGAGCTGGTATATGTTCTGATATATGAAGAACCCAAACCTGAAGTCCTGGCCAGAATGCCTGCAGACTATTGAATAGTGGCCAAACAGTAGCACCAGAATTCATATTTACCTCAATATACCTAACATGGAATTTTGAAAATTAGACATCAAACTTGAACATTCAACAGGAAGCAGCTGAAAAACTTACAATAGCATCAAAAGATAAACTATCTGACCGTATATGCTGAGCAAGAAAAACATGATTGAACTTATGTAGTTATACGTTACAGTTTCATGTTATAGAGATCAAATTCCAACTTCGACCTTTAAAAAATACAACCTTGCAAAATAACCAAATATCCTCAAACAATGACATGATACTGGGGATTAACAGTGTTGAATACGATTTAAAAAGTAATAGCATTTTTACCAAGGATCATGGTGGAGGTAGTGCATGGCAGCCTTGTAAGCCTCTTGAAATACATACAAGTATTCTTCATCTCCAAACAATAAATATGCCTGTTGATACAAAATAATGACTGTTAAAATCCATGGTTGGGAGGTCAAGAAATAGATTAAGAGAGAACCAACTAGATGATGAGCAGGGTTTTGGTCAAGCTATAGAATAAACATGTATCAAGGATTATTCAAAAATATCTGGCACGCCTATCTTATTACATTCGATTGTACAATACTTTTTCCAAAAAAAAAAATATCTATGTTCTATATTATTTAGAGTTTTGGACACCTTCAGAACATATTCGTAGAACGAGTCGATGCTTGTGCCGATTCCTGCATCCTGCATGATGGTAATGGTGAATCATCTTCAGAAACTAAGAATGCAAAGGGAAAAAATTGGAAGTAATTATGTTGGTATTGTTAGCACGGCCCCCAGAGAAGCAAAAGCGACGATAAAACGCAGAACAAACATGTTTCCACTCCACTGGTGCGGCCAGTCATATTAATTTAATAAATAAACATAGTGAGTAGCATGGGACATGGTATTTATCCCAGACAGTGGTGCATGCCTACACAAATGCCATGAGCTAGCTTCTTGTACACCAAAGAGTTATACGGCGAGAGTGCAGAAAAATACATTTTGTGGCTCAAAAATTATCAGACGAGGACAACAATTAATACCTTTTGTGTCCATTCACCAGTAAAGACATTTATATGGGCACCGACAAGGTTGAGTTTCGACCTGCGTGCCCATATCCCACGCACTGAATTTTTTGCAACTTGCTCAAAAACTGCGATAGGAGGAGGAGCAAATTTAACAAAGAATGATATAATGCACAAACAATAAGAAAGCGATACTACAAGACCAAAGCACAACACTGATTCATATTGCCAATACTGACCAGTGTTATTAGTCAACCGACTCAAGACACCGAACTCCAATGCCAAAGTGCCGCCACCAGCCGTCGATGTTATCTGGAGTAACATCCAGATGTCAACAACAAATCTAATGTATGTTCATGTCCACTTAATAGCCAAGTAACTTGCTCGCGCTAGTTACAAGCATGAATACGAGAGATTAAGCAGGACATGTGGATGGTATTTATCGTCAAAATTACTGAACATGAGTAGAGGAAATTCAGAAGTGATATAGAGGATTAGATAACACTCAGGTAATATGTTTAATGGTTACAAATCAGTAGAATAACCATTCCAAAATTACTGAAGCAAAATGCATAAGCATTTTGGAACTCTCAGCAAATCTCAACATTATCGGTAATTAACATGTTTCTAGAGACGTTTCTCTTTGCAAAACTTTACAGCTAGCAAAAGGGAAGAAGAAAGAAACTTGCCTTGCTTTCATCATCATCGACTCCATACAATAAATTAACAGATCCAAATGGAATACCTACAAGACAAACTGCACTAGTTAGGCAAACAATAGGAAATCAGAACACAATAAGAACTACTCCCTCCGTCCGGGTGTATAAGTCATTCGCGTAGTTCTAGGTCATCGATTTGAGGAATTAAATATGTGTTATATGTCATGAAAAATATACCACTAGATTTCCACACGGATGTAGTTTCTAAATATATTTTTTTTGTCACATATAATACATATTTAGATAGTTAAATTATCGACCTAGAACTACGCGAATGACTTATACACCGGGACGGAGGTAGTAAGAAACTTGATGAAAAGCCTTTTTGCTCAATCCATCATAAACGAGTGACCGAGAGATGCAAGGGGAAACTTCTTATCCAAACCAATTTGGTGTACGTTTCTACCTGTGGCCATCGGAAGTGGCATTAAACACCAGTTATGCGGTGAAACCGGTTCAACAACAGCCAAACTCCAGTGGCAAATCCAGTATGTTGCCAAGTCACATATAAGATATTTTCCTTTTTATAAATTTGTGAAGTGTGTGTGCATGCTCACATTATGAGTGTGCCGTCCATGTGTTTTCACATGTATGTGAGTGTGTATTGTTAAAATGAACATGATTTTCCTTGTAATTAGGTCTAGTGCCACCACCCTGGCCAGTGAAAAATAGTCCAATGTCTGATGTACTGATGGAATACATAACATATTCCATTACAAAAAGATACAAATAGACAAAGTAGTGAACCTGTAGGAGTGTCAAATGCAGGTAACAACCTCTGGGCCAAGTCAACGGACAAATGAAGTAACTGATCATCATAAGATTCGATCTTCATACCCTGTCAATGAATAGTTAATACTGGAATACTTGAGCCATATCTATGTTCAGTTTTTTTTTGCAAAATAAAATAAAATAAGTAAAATTTCAGTCATTCAAACTGATGCAGATATTTATTGGTAGATCGCAGCACTTGAAGCCATGCATGTGATGACAAAAAGAAGTTGTATATATACTTTCTCCACAAGGCATGCTTCACACACTGTCATGCTTCTTTGTGTTCCACCACTTAGAAATATGTATCCATTTATGGTCACACTTTTGTAGTTCAGACTGAGAAAGTTAAAGTGGAAGCATTATCTAACCTTGTTACATTTTTACTGGTTCCATATCGTATTGACTCTGCACACTTGATAGTTGAACAAATAAGGTGAACAGAGTTTAGTATGATGAGGCGTTCTTTGGTCACTTTCTCCTCTTTTTACAGTGGATTATTTTTCTTTTTAATGAAAACATTTTCTTCATTACATGTGGGTGCTTTTAGTGAAACGTGGCAAACTAAAGAAAAAACTGACACGTGACCATGCCTATTACTTAATGCATCACATTCAGCCATTGTAATATCACGAAATAATCTCAAACAAAAAACAGAAGTGTTGAAATTGGGATACAAATGGTCTAGAGGGACTAAAACTAAAATATTTCGCATGGTTATTCCCAAGTATAAGTTACAGTTTGGTGTCAAAAGTAGGCATACATATTATCAATATGGTCTTGCAAATTTCAGTTCAAAAAAATGTTCTTACATTAGTAGCTTTGTTTTGCACCACAGCTGCTGCTTCAGTAAGATTTTTACGCTTTACTAAAGTATATATTATAGTTTACATCTATAAGTGTATGCTTTTCATGTCATACTAAAAGTGATGTTATCGGGAAATAGGTAAGAACATAAACAATCACAGCAAAGATGAGATAGGATCGAGCAGACATACAGTGGCATAGTCACTGGCAATCAGGTGAGCTGATAACAGACCCCCCAGTATACGTATATTGGTTTCAAAAACTGAGACAGTTTTGTTCTGCATGCACAAAGGAAACATGATTACTCAAATGGTGTGAGTTCTACACAACAATCAAGTGTTAATAAACAGACTCATAAATGCCATAAGGAAGAAACATTCTGATTTGTACACGCTGAAATTCAGACGAAAAAACAAGTACGCTAAGTAGAAGTAGAACAATCAAATATAACGAATTAACGGGGTACCTACATAATAGATATGGTATGTTTTTCATAATCAAATTGCAATGCCCCAAAAAGGGCATGCTACTTCACAGCACACTGATATGTTTTACATAATCAGAATGCAAGGCTCCAAAAAGGGTATTGCTACTTCATGTCATCATTTGCGAAGGAGATCAACAAATTCATTGAGATAATAATAATTTAATCAGCAAGCAGTTGATCATTTTGCTGCCCAACAGAAATTAAGATATGAGAGTACTTCATTTTCTTTGCTATTTACTGGACGCATTTTCTTAACTCAGAAACTAACAAGCAAAGAATAAAATGCATTTAGTTAGATCTGTAATTAGTGAAACCAGATTCACTAAATGTCACTCATGTTTACTTACGATATCAAAGCGGACGTTCTTACCAACCCACTCCACACCAGCAGCAAATCTCTCCTTATCACCCAGTAAAGCCAGAGTATCCAAAGAGTCGATCTGTTCAACAATGTTTGTTCGTGATTAATGATAATCCACTAAAGTAACAGATGTTTGCAAAAATACTGAGGAACCAGTTTGCTAGTTCTTACAAGAGTAAGTGCATAACCACCAAGGGAGTCTTCCCCTTGACAACTCAACGGTCGCAACTCGTCAAGTGGAAAAGCATGTTGCATGTACCCATCAAATGCATGATAAAACATATCTTTCACCTGCATAAAAATATATAGTTCTATCTGTTAGCATTTCAACAAAGTTTAGGTCAATACAGGGCATTAAAAACTATGCTAGCTTGTTCTTATCTATACCACCCAAACGGGCAGACCCAATTCATCACGGCCATCAAACCATGTCAATCCAACAACCTAGATTGCTCCAATGGTGAGCTTTCAACATGTTTAGCGTGCAAATAATATTATACCAAATATCAACGCATGTGCTAATTACATAATTAACACCTAAGTATATACTACCTATTAGTATTAATGTGCAATTAATTTTCTCCTAATATCAACGTGCATTGCACGTAGACATTTACTAGTGCCATTTAGAGACTCTCGAGTTATTGCCACTACTGCCGGCCAAGGTAAGATACTGTTACAAACATGATTGGTTAACAAGTTAATACGCGATGTTATCTTGGTTGAGTACAAGAGTAAGACATATACTTGGAATCCTGGAAAATCAGATAACTGAACTGGCCTAAGCTGCAACTCATAAAAAATGAGCTATAACTTGGATTATACCCCACATCCTACCATTGGGAACATCATCAGAATGTGCCTCGCACAAGGCACAAAAAATTCAGAGCCTTTACCCAGAAATGCTTCATTACAAGATAAATTTAAGAAGGCATGGAAAAAAGAAAGTGAAGTCTTTTTCTCAAAACAAGGCAACCTCAAAAGCACCAGAAAGTTGAGGCAACTTGAGGCCTGAAAATGGTGTGGTCCAGTGAAATTCATAAAATGATCCCGTCCAGTAAAATTCAACGGACATGCTCACAAGAATGCCTTTGTAATTTGTAATTGGGGTAGGGTGTAGGGACAATTGCTTCAAGTCCCAAACGGTACCTCTGATGACACAATCTTACTAACAAAGGGAGGTGATATTCTTGGTTTGGTACCAACTTTTCTTACATTTATTTGTCCGCCATACTGGTTTCGTCCGCTTTCATTTTCTATTTTTGTTTCGTCCGCTCGCTTCGCCATATACATGCACGTCGATCTATCCCCAGCTGGCCCCTGGGCCCCGCGCAGTTTTCACATGGACCAGGTTGGTAGCTGGGACAGCACGGAAGTAGCAAAAAAATCGTCGCGGGTGGGGTTCGAACTCACGGACTTGCCTCCTATCCTAACCGCTGCAGCTACCTGAGCCAGCTAATGCTCGTGGTAGAGAGTTGGTTCGTTATAAAATTAAATAATACCACCTCACTCCTGTACACAAAACTTCACCAATTTATATACATCGATGAGTTACCTCAACATCAGCAAGCCACCTAGATAAGAGGGTAAAGTGTGGCTCATTTATTCTAGGAACAAAGTAAAAGGAAAGAAAGAAAGACCCCATGGAGAAATTAACTCCACAAATTGTGATGCCCAATGAAGTCCACAGATTGTGATGCGTGGCTGCACAAGCCAATGAAAGAAAAGAAATAAAGACCCGGTGGTGAAATAGAAAAGAAAGAAAGACCTGATGGAGAAATTAACTCCAAAATTGTAATGTGTGGCTGCACATTGCCAATAAAAAAACCAGATGAAAAATTAGCTCCAAAAATTGTGATACGTGGTTGCACATGTCAATAAAAAAAAGATAAAGACCGGATAATGGCCACAACATTCTGGGAAGGTCTCAGTGGACATGCAATTAATATATGCGTCGTCAATATACATTTCTGCTAGACATCGGCGTGCGCGCTCCTGCTAGCGTCGGGTGTCACCATTCGGATGTTGTCATGTTGTGCTGATGGACGTTTTGGTGGACACCTCCCTGCCTCCTGGTGGCACCGTTCGAAAGACGCACCAATTATCTCTCCTGGTGCATCGCACGGGCACGTTTGCTAGTAGGCTTAAATAGCAGACATGCTCACAATCGAACAATGATCTTGAGGGAGGGGGGGGGGGTATGGATTTTGAAAAGACCGAAAGTGACGGTTATATGATACAGCTCTCATATGTGGTGGTTTCATGTGGTTTACTCCGCCCCAGGTAGTGAACTCTTGAAAGTCGATTCCTACAACACACGTTCTCCTGGAACAAACAGTGGGTGCGACGGAAGCCAGGAATCTAACAATTTTTCCAGGAATAAACTGTGGGTGCAGCAAAAGCCATGAATCTAACAATGTAATTAATCAAACCAAGTAAAGTGATCAATCCGGGGAGGCTAGCACCAGATTACCAAACCAGCTAGCAATCGAACTGAAGCAAACGACACCATTCAGCAAGCCGCAGGGAGCCGAACTGTAATGGAATCACGGAACTAGCTATACTAAGCTAGGACGGGCTGCGCCTACGAGTGGCGGATCTGAGGGAGGGGCGGGGTACCTCGTCGCGTAGCAGGCGCGCCTCGGAAGGCGTGACGCCGTCTGCGACGGCGGCGCCGGGGAGCAGAGCAGCCGCGAGGATGGCGGCGGAGAGGCAGAGGAGGGCGGAGGCGCGGCCTTGGCGCCGCAGCCGCAGCCGCATCGGCTGCATCATGTTCGAGTTTGGGGACGGGCCCGAGAGACGAGGGGGAGCCCGGGAGGAGGGAGATAGGACTGCCAGTGCCAGTGCCAGGACAGGGTACTCCGTCTCCAGGAGACGTGTTTTTTTTTTTAAGATACGAGGAGACGTGCTCTGAATAAACATGCCACCGTGCTATGCATGCTGAGGCAGAATATTAATTGCATCTTGATATTAGATAGAATATCCTAAAAAATACTCCCTCTTTAAAAAAATATAAGAGCATTTAGATCATTAAAATGTTCTTATTTTTTTATGGAGGGAGTATTAGATAGAATATTAATCATATGTTAATTATGTGATTAGTGCAGGGCTTGGAGGGCCTTTCTCTGTCAGATTGGCTTACGCGAGCCATTTCTTTGGTCGAGAGCATGATTTGGCGACCAAGATCGTCTGGGATTGTCGAGCGTGTTACGATGTAGGGTGTTTGGTTGGTTGGCCTACAAGAACCAGTGTTAGGCTTCCAACATGATGCCCCGACGTGGATTACCGCATCAAGACGTGCGCCCTCTCTGTTTCAGATGTCAAAAATCATCGATCATCTGCTAGTAGTTCGTGTCTTTGCACGTGTCGTTTGTCACCCAGTTGTGACTCCCTAGGGACACGCGGAATGGTCCACTCTAGAGATAGATCGTCTTCTACATGGATGTGTTTCATTACGACCAATGTCGGTGTCAAAACCGGCAGATCTCGGGTAGGGGGGCCCAAGCTGTATGTCTGAGGATCGATGATAACAATGATCAAATGGACACGGTGTTTACCCAGGTTCGGGCCCTCTTAATGGAGGTAAAACCCTACTCCTGCTTGATTATATTCGATGAGTATAGGGGTTACAAGAGTTGATCTACCTCGAGATCGTAATGGCTAAACCCTAGCTTGGCTAGCCTATCAATGTTATGATCCTGCCTTCGGTCTAAACCCTCCGGTTTATATAGATATCGGAGGGGCTTAGGGTTGTACAAAGTCGGTTTAACAGAAAGAAAACAGTATATCCAGACACCTAAACTTGCCGTTCACGTATATGGGAGTCCAAACCGGACACAGGAGGTGGTCATCTTCCTTGTATCTTGACGGCCCATTAGTCCGGCCCATATCGAACAGACTGGACGCCCGAGGACCCCTTAGTCCAGGACTCCCTTAGTAGCCCCTGAGTCAGTCTTCAATGATGATGTGTTCGGCGCACAGATTGTCTTCGGCATTGCGAGGCGGGTTCCCTGAACAATATATCAGCTTCCCTCCATAAAAGAACTATATTCGGCTGTGCATAATAAACACAACCCTTAGCCGCGAAGGCAGGATATATAAAAAATACGAATAGTGTCTTTACTGGCAACTTTCTCCGGTGAAGCATCAGACTTGACCCTTCAGTGTTTTGAACCGTTTTCACACCCCGCGTTTCGTGTTTCGAGGCCGAACCCTCTTGGCCCGTCTTGTGAAAACAGAGATCGTGCCCACTTATTATGGGATTGCTCATCAATAAGATTTGGGTAATCCAACCGTTTACGGCGCATGCTTATGTTGGGAACAGGCGAGTTTCAAGGCATAAGTGGGGGCGGTTGGCATTTTTACCGCCTATAAGAGGGCAACATATTCCTCCTCTCTTCCCCACGCCTTCTTCCAGCCTCAGCCTTCCAATCTCCCAAGCTCTTAGCGCCCGAAAGCAAGCTTTCGTCTTCCTCACCGCCACCACCTCCTCTGACCATGCCAAATCCGGTTCCAAGGGCAAGTGGAAGGCGTCCTCCGTCACGGAGAAGGAGATAAAGGATCTCCAGAGCGTGGGGTACCTGGCTGCAGACATCGCGCACAGGCTCCCCACCAAAGGTCAAATCATCCCCACTCTGGAGCCCGGTGAAAGGGTCATTTTCCTCCCCCATTTCCTTAGAGGGTTAGGTTTTCCACTCCACCCCTTCTTCTCGGGACTCATGTTCTATTACGGGCTAGATTTCCATGATCTAGCCCCGAACTCTTTCCTCCACATCTCGGCATTTATCATCGTGTGTGAGGCTTTACTCTGCATCCCCCACACTTCGGCTATGGCTAAAAGTCTTCAATGTGAAGCCGAAGGTGGTCGACGGGGAACATGCGGACTGCGGCGGTGCCATGATAAGAAAGCTGCCCAACGCCACATGGCCCAAGGGAGCCTTCGTCAAGACCGTCAAGGTCTGGCAGCAAGAGTGGTTTTACGTCATCGAGCCGCGCCGCACCAAGTCGGCGGCTATTCCGGAGTTCAGATCCGGACCCCCCCCCCATGAGGCTCATTTTGTGGACCACCAAGGGCCTCGACTGGGGGTCCCAGACGGAGGTGCAGACACTGCAAACGCGCATCACCAACGTGCTGAGCAAGAACGTCGGTCTCACCAATGTGGTGCAGATCATGCTCTTCCACCGCATCCTCCTCTGCCAACGCCGGACTTCCCCCATGTGGGAGTTTGATCCGAAGGAGCCGCGGACTCTACAGCACTTCCTCGGCATGACGCACGAGGGATTGTGGAAGCTGCTTTTTAAGGCGCAGAAGAGTTGGCCCATGGAGACCGAAGATGTTGGTCTTGACGCCGAGAATCCGGCCACTCCGGTAAGTATTAGGTAAGTATTAGTTTTCCGAAGACATGTTCGTTCTATACTTTCAATCAATGTGAATCTTATCAGCCCACCTCTTTACAGGGCTGGACAAAGAAAGCGGAGCGAATCAAGAGTCCGGCTCCGTTGCCCGAAGACCCAGTCGCTCCTCAGCTGGAGGAGATGTTGGTCCCGGCGCCCTACCAAGCGCCGGAGAAGAAGGGCAAGAAGAAGAGCAAGGAGCCCAAGGGCGGGCCCCACCATAGAGGTCCTTCGGACACTGTGTCTGGAGAAACCGAGGTCGTCTCCTCTCACAAGGAAGACGAGGACGAAGAGGAGGAGGATGTGGAGAGCGACTCCCCTCGCAAAACAAGGAGGAGGAATCGGACGGCCTCCGAGAATCCGGAGGGGGCGACACCAAAGAAGAAGAAGAAGATCACCTTCTCGGTCAGTTCGGACTCAGAGTCCAAACACAGCCCAAGGAGAGCCCCCGGGGTTAAGCCCCTGGCCGAATCGTAAGCATCGAAAACCTTACTTGTTCAGCTTCCGCTTACCCGCCTCTGTTTATATAAATTGTATCTTTGCTTACATTTCAGCCCTCCGCGTGATATCCCGAACCCCTCGTCTTTGTCGGGAATTCTCTGGCGCCTGAAGAGGCGGAGAGCGACGGACCATCACGAGCCCTCTCCCCCCTGCTATGGAGGACACCGAGGTGTCATCCCAAAGGACCTCTCCTGGCTGAGGAGGGGCGGACGAGGCCATCCAGAAGGCACCTGAGGGTAATACCTCAGATGCCGTAGACCGGGGCACGGTGACCCCCATGACCACCGAGGGTGGAGGGTCTCAACAATTCGGACCCTCGCCGAACACTGTCCCAGAGACCAATGTGGCTCCGGGTTTGGATCAACACCCCCCTTCGATGGAGGGGGGAGGAGCAGCAGCTCCATCGGCGGCCTCTGCTAATCCGGAGGCCGCTCATACTCTAGAGGAAGCGCCGCAACGCGCTTCCATCATGGAGGAGCACCGCACCCTGATGGGTGTGGTTATGGAGAAAGTTTGGTCTGCAAAACACAGACTAAACGAAGCCTTCAACAGCCTACTGATGGGCTTTGAGGTATGCGATGTAATTTTCTAACAAGTTCTTTTTTATGCAAGGTTGAACCCATGTATAGATGATGTCTACTACGCAGCTTTATTCTTGTAGACACGTGTCGGGCCTCCAAGCGCAGAGTTTTGTAAGACAGTAGCAATTTTCCCTCAAGTGGATGACCTAAGGTTTATCAATCTGTGAGAGGTGTAGGATGAAGATGGTCTCTCTCAAACGACCCTGCAACCAAATACAAGAAATCTCTTGTGTCCCCAACACACCCAATACAATGGCAACTTGTATAGGTGCACTAGTTCGGCGAAGAGATGGTGATAAAAGTGTAATATGGATGTTAGAAATATATTTTTATACTCTGAATAAATAAAAACAGCAAGGTAGCAAATAGTAAACGGGCACAAAAAGAGTGTTGCAATGCTTAAAAATGAGGCCTACGGTCTGTACTTTCGCTAGTGCAACCTCTCAACAATGCTAACATAGTTGGATCATATGATTATCCCTCAAAGTGCAATAAAGAATCACTCCCGAGTTCCTATTAGCGGAGAACAAAGAGATAGGAATTGTTTGTAGGTCACGAAACCACCTCAAAGCTATTCTTTCCGTTCGATCTATTCAAGAGTTCGTACTAAAATAACACAAAGCTATTTTTTTCCTTCGATCTACCCTAGAGTTTGTACTAGAATAACACCAAAGCAAATTCATATTCATAATACTCAATCCACACAAAGAACTAAATGATACTTATGCAATTTATATATTAAACTTATGCAAAAAGAATCAACTCAAAAGCACTCTTCTGTTAAAAATGATACTTATTTTCGTGAGCGCAAAAGTTTCTGTTTTTCAGCAAATCAACCATCACCCAACATGATCCCAAAGGCTTTACTTGGCACTTTATTGAAACAAAAACAATAAAACATGATTACTACAGTATCCTAATCATGTGAACACACAAAAATAGTAGGGGTAAATGTTGGGTTGTCTCCCAACAAGCGATTTTCTTTAATGCCATTTAAGCTAGGCATGATGATTTTAATGATGCTCACATAAAAGATAAGAGTTGAAACATAACAAGAGCATCATAAAGCATAAGTTCCTCTCTCATAATAATTTTCAGTAGCATCATGAATAGATTCATCCATATAACCATCACGTAAATCATCCTTTTCATGATCCAAAAGCATAGATAATTTATTACTCTTTATGGCATACATGTCATCATAATAATCATCATAAGTAGCAACTTTGTTCTCATCATAGTCAATTGAAACCGCTTCCAAAATAGTGGATGTATCACTAAATAAAGTCATGACCTCTCCAAATCCACTTTCATCAATATTGTAATAAGATTCAACACCCTTGAAAATAGTGAGATCACTACTACCTAGAGTTGACACTCTTCCAAACCCACTTTCATCATTGTAATCATCATAAATAGGAGGCATGCTATCATCATAATAAAATTTCTTATCAAAAGTAGAAGGAATCAAAGGATCATATTCATTATGAAAAGCATACCCAAGCTTAGGACAAGCACTATTTTCAGCAAATAAATCTTCAAACATTTTATACTTAGCAAACATAGCATCCCCAAGCTTGTGGTTTTGCATATCATTATAATCATTCTTATCAATAGCATGAATGGCATCAATAGTATAGCAAACATTATTATCATATTATTCCAAGCAAGTGCCAAAAAGATTTTTAATATCATAAGAGACATCATTGTCTTCCCAATCATAATCATCACAACGAGTAATAGGCATCACAAAATCATACTCAATATCATCATCCTCCATCAACATATTTGATTCACTTTCATGAGGCACAATGGTGATAGGAGCAATATTACTTGGGAGAGTTGCCTTTTTACCTCTACTTTTTCTTCTTTTCTTTTTCTTCTTTACCACCTCACGTGTGGGTTTAATCATTTTTTCTTAGCATCTTGTTGAAGAGATTGATTGGATAGGAAGCTCCTCCTCGTTACCTCCCCGGCAATGGCACCAGAAAAGAGCTTGATGTCTACTAAGCAACTTTATTCTTGTAGACACGTGTTGGGCCTCCAAGCGCAGAGTTTTGTAGGACAGTAGCAATTTTCCCTCAAGTGGATGACCTAAGGCTTATCAATCTGTGAGAGGTGTAGGCTAAAGATGGTCTCTCTCAAATGACCCTGCAACCAAATACAAGAAATCTCTTGTGTCCCCAACACACCCAATACAATGGCAAATTGTATAGGTGCACTAGTTTGGCGAAGAGATGGTGATAAAAGTGTAATATGGATGGTAGAAATATATTTTTATACTCTGAATAAATTAAAACAGCAAGGTAGCAAATAGTAAATGGGCACAAAAATGGTTTTGCAATGCTTAAAAATGAGGCCTAGGGTCCATACTTTCGCTAGTGCAACCTCTCAACAATGCTAACATAGTTGGATCATATGATTATCCCTCAAAGTGCAATAAAGAATCACTCCCGAGTTCGTATTAGTGGAGAACAAAAGATATGAATTGTTTGTAGGTCACGAAACCACCTCACAGCTATTCTTTCTGTTCGATCTATTCAAGAGTTCGTACTAAAATAACACAAAGCTATTTTTTTCATTTGATCTATCCTAGAGTTCATACTAGAATAACACCAAAGCAAATTCATATTCATAATACTCAATCCACACAAAGAACTATAAAGAGACCCCAAAGTTTCCATCAGAGAAAAACCTGCATCAACCCCTATGCATAGATTCCCCCAATATCACCGCGGGAATCCGCGAGTTGAATGCCATAACACATATCAAGTGAATCAATAAGATACCTCATTGTCACCTCAAGTATTCATATTGCAAGACATATATCATGTGTTCTCATCTCTGAATATTCAATCCGACAAGACAAAACTTTGAAGGGTAAAATTTTAGTTCATCATAACAAGAGTATAGAGGGGAGAAACATCATATGATCCGACTATATTAACAAAGCCCATGATATGGATCACGAGAGAGAGAGAGAGAGAGATCAAACACATAGCTACTGGTACAAACCCTCAGCCCCGAGGGTGGACTACTCCCTCCTCATCGTGGTGGCCACCGGCATGATGAAGATGGCCACCAGAGATGATTCCCCCCTCCGGCAGGGTGCCGGAATGGGGTCTAGATTGGTTTTCGCGGATACAAAGACCTTGCGGCGATAGAACTTTTGTTCTAGGGCTACCCCCATGGGTTTCGGAATATTTGTGAATTTATAGGGTAAAGATGGGATGCGGGAGGCCACAAAAGTGGGAACAACCCACCTGGGCACGCCAGGGGGGCCTGGTGGGTTGTGCCCCCCCCCCTCGAGGCACCCCCAGGTGCAGCTCTGGCCCATTGGGTTCCTTCTGGTCCATAAAAAATCTCCGTGGAGTTTCGTTGCGTTTGGACTCCGTTTGGTATTGATTTCCTGTGATGTAAAAAACAAGGAAAAATAGCAACTGGCACTGGGCACTGGGTCAATAGGTTAGTCCCAAAAAATGATATGAAGTTGCTATAAAATGATTGTAAACATCCAAGAATGATAAAATAATAGCATGAATACTTCATAAATTATAGATACGTTGGAGATGTATCAATAGACAGTAGCCCCTAAGTCCAATCTGGACGGAGGATCCCAAAACAAGTTAATAATGTACTATGCAATTGTGTGGGACAGGCATCCATGCTGGCGGCTACTGCCCAAGCCGCGGAGGTTTCTGAGCTCAATCGAAAACTTCGACTAGCCGATGAGGAGCTCGACCGCATCAACAAGCGGTTTGACGAAACGCAAGGTATGCGGCACTTATACATACCCGAAGGGATATGTGTACTAATTCTTTAAACTTATTGAGTTTTATGACTATACTCATAGTTGGAGCAGTCGAGGTTGAGTCCCTCAAGAGCGATCTTACCCAAGCCAAGAAAGAGGCGGAGGTGAGAAGGGCGACCGCTGACAAAGCGGCGAAGGAGTTGGAGGTGAAGCAAACCACCCGCCTAAGACATGAGGCGCGGGTGGGCAAGGTCTAACAAGAGCTCAAGGATGCCATAGCTAAGTGTGAGTCCTTGGAGCAGAAGACTTCGGAGAAAGCCTACGAACTCGCCAAAGCTCTCGAGAGCATGAAGGAGGCCCAGGTTGAAGCTTAGGGTGCTCGCTAGGAGATCCAGGAGGCAAGGCAGATAGCGGTTGGTAAGGCCTTTCTTCTGCAGAGTAAATTTACAAGTAAGAGATACATCTTGTTGACCCGATTTTGGAGTTCTCCAGGCGCGTTTGCGGATCTACCAAGGAGTGTTGCTGACGCCGCAAAGTTCTTTCGAGCCGAAGAGGGGAGCTCGATGGAGAAGCTGTTCTGGTCGTAGTACCTTGCGCCAGAGCATCCGGCGCGGTGCCCCTTAGCGATCAGCTGAAGCAGCTGACCGAGTTGCACAGGGTAGCCGGACTGGCCATGAAGAATGTCATAGTTCGTCTTTGGCCAGCCGAGCCCATACCGAGCAGCTACTTCGGACTCGTGAAGCGGCTGGTAGATGCGCGTCCTCGGATCGACGCCATAAAGCGGTCGGCCTGCATAGAAGGTGCCCGGATGGCCTTCGCCCTAGTCAAGGTGCAATGGGCGAAGATGAAGGCCACCGAAATTGCCACCGCAGGGCTGCCTAAAAGCAAGGATCACCGGAGGCCGGAGAGGTACTTCAGCGAGGTCCTCGAGGGAGCCCGCATTGTAGAGGGTCAATGCTCAAAGGATATCATATTTGAGTAGTGGAGTCCGGTTTGTAAGAACCATGCAATGAACTCATAATGTGAAATATTTATGCGTGCACTTTATGATTTTGTTAGTTTATCCTCCCGTTCGACCGTTTATTTTATAAGTCTGAAAGTTTACCAGTCGTCGGCTTCTGCCCCCATGTAAATATTATAGGGGTGTTTGGGAATGCATGTCCACACTTTATCCAACGTCTTGGTCCTATATAGGAGGTGTCTTGCAAGGTGAACTAGGCAATCAGACTATGTGGCTTTATTACTTTCACTTAGCCATAAGAGTCCATTGGTGGGGCTAAGTACTAGCCCCTGTTGCGTGAACGGAGATCCGGAGTACGGCGCCTTTGCAACAAGGCTGGTCAAAGCCTGACCCCTCGTATAACACGGCATAAATCACGAACGATTTGTAGTATAACACCAAGTCACCGGATCACTGACCCGCTCTTGCATATCATGATAGTTAGTTTTCGGCTTTCTCTACTGAGGTACTTAACTGAGCGAACCAGAAATTTGCAGTATTTCTCCCTTTGCTACCTTAGTCGAATTTGCGGAACATAAAGTGGCAAGCACAGGAGCTGGGTAACCCAACTATAGACCAAAGACATGATTCGGAGCCGATGCATATAATGCAATATCCAGGACGCCGAAGAGTTCCCTATAGGTGTTCCAACTTGAAGAACTTGCAGGGACGAATACAGCCCCTGGTAAGAAGGCCGTGTCGAAGCATGTATGTTAGTTGAAAGCATGGAGGGAATACGGATGATGAGATAATATAAGAACCCAATCAAAAAGGTGGTGATCATCTGCTTCCTTTATATCCTTACCAATACGTCGAGGCGTATTTCGACAGACAATGCCATTAATATTAAGGTCATGTTACATGCCTGGAAAAAAATTTACATAAGGGAAAGTCTAGCAAAGGGCCTAAAAGTAATGGTTCAAGGACTCCAGTGATGCCCTGTCGCACGCCTGCACCATTTCTCCTTAGTAACAAATCCTTTGATAGGAATATTTGATGGTTAGCCGTAAAGAAGGGAAGTGCTAGCCTTGAAAGGATCCCTAATGCCACCATACAGCAAATAGGGCTCTTAATGAACCTGTAGTGAAAAAATATATGAGGTCCAAATAGGGTCAAGCCATACTATGGACTTTTTCCCGCAGTGTGCCTTCGGTGTTGCCCAAGGTATTTTTAGTGCGTAGTTATGTACGCGTGGTACATAAGCCGCAACCTTATGGGGCAGTCGGCGGAGGCCGAACTGCTAATCAAGGTCCGGATTCATCAGTTTATCACCGTGATGAGCGGACCAAACTCGTTTAGAGACGTCATTGGCTTTATTGTCCGACGAACTATTCGGCTTGATGAGGCCGCTATACACTTCGGCTGCAAGGGCCGCGATGTGCTCTTTAGTACGGAGGGAGCGCTCCATATTTCCATTGACTGTGATAATGCCCCGTGGTCTGGACATCTTAAGCTTCAAATAAGCATAGTGCGGGAATGCATTAAAGCGGGCGAAAGCAGTTCATTCGAGCAGTGTGTGATAACCACTACGGAAAGGGACGATGTCAAAGATCAATTCTTCACTGCGGAAGTTGTCTGGAGAGCCGAATACTACCTCCAGTGTTAGTGATCCTGTACAACGGGCCTCCACGCCGGGTATCACACGTTTAAAGGTGGTGTTACTGGGCTTGATTTTCTTGATGGGTCAATGCCCATTTTGCGGACAGTGTCTTGATAAATCAAGTTGAGGCTGATGTCACCGTCCATAAGAACTCTAGTGAGGTGGTATCCGTCGATGATTGGATCAAGTACCACAGCGGTTGAACCCCCGTGACGGATACTGGTTGGGTGATCCCTGCGATCGAAAGTGATTGGATGGGCTGACCATGGGTTGAATTTTGGGGCAACAGGCTCTATGGCGTAGACGTCCCTTAGTGCGCACTTGCGCTCCCTTTTGGGAATGCGAGTGACATAGATGATGTTCACGGTTTTCACCTTGGGGGAAACTGCTTTTGGCCCCCGGTTTTGGCTGACGGGGCTCATCATCGTCCTCACTTGGAGGTCCCCTTTCCCTTGTGTTCGGTATTTATCTTATCGGCCTGTTTGAAAACCCAATAGTTCCTGTTGGTGTGATTAGTAGGCTTATCGAGTGTGCCATGAATCTGATAGGGCCTCTCAAGGATTTTATACAAGCTAGATGGACCTCCCTTGTTGCCTTTGAAAGGTTTCTTCCACTTACCGGATTTGGAACCACTAAATCCGGCATTGACTATCGTATCATTTGTGTCGTCATTGCTGCTCCGACGTTCGTTTTTTATTGCGGCATGGTTTACCATTGCCATCCCTGGCCTCAAAAGTGTTGGGGTCGCCGGAGCTGTTGCTTCTACGAGCCAACCAGCCATCTTCACCCGCACGGAAGCGGGTCATAAGTGCAGCTAAGGCTGCCATGGTCTTCGGCTTCTCCTGCCCGAGGTGTCAGCCGAGCCATTCATCATGGACGCTGTGTTTGAAGGCCGCTAAGCTTCGGCATCCAGACAGTCCATGATTTAGTTCTTTTTAATTAGGAACCGATTCCAAAGTTTGCAAGCCGATTCGCCTGGTTGCTGGATTATGTGACTCAAGTCATCCGCATCCGGTGGCCGGACATAAGTGCCCTGAAAGTTGGCCCGAAAAGCATCTTCTAAATCTTCCCAGGTTCCAATGGAGTTCTATGGGAGTCTGTTCAGCCAGTGCCGTGCTAGTCGTTTTAGCTTTAGAGGAAGATATTTAATGGCATGGAGGTCATCTCCATGAGCCATATGAATGTGGAGAAGAAAATCTTCAATCCAGACGGCCGGATCCATCGTTCCATCATACTGCTGGATGCTCACGAGTTTAAATCCTTCTGGAAACTGATGTTGCATTACCTCATCGGTAAAGCACATAGTTTGTGCGGCACCCCTATATTGTGCGACATCACGGTAGAGATCGGATGACATCTGAGTTCGGTACTGATCCCGAATATTGTAATGTTCATCACATCGAACTTCATAGCCATTATCTCGTGCCGAGGCACATCCTCTTGATCCATAGATCGATCTGGTCTGACTGGCTTTATTGGCCAGGTCCTGTTGCAAGTCATATGTGTAGCCCGCAGCTGTTGTCTCCTTGCCTCTTCGGCGAGGGGGAGCGGGCTAGTGTTCAACTTGATATGCCGCTTTATCCCATCCACGTGGTGGTCGGTCTGGTTGATCTGCCTGATTGTATTTCAACGGTATTGGCTCAAGGGCTTCGTTGCCGAATTATGGCAGCAGCTTGTGCTTGGGATAACTTTTTACAGGTCGCTCATGGCCGTACTCTTTGGCGGCCAGGACCTTGGTCCACCTTTCATTGAGCGTATCCTATTCAGCTTTGAGCTACTGATGTTTCTTTTTCAGGCTCCGCGCTGTGGTGATGAGCTATCGCTTGAAGCGTTCTTGTTCGAGAGGTTCCTCCGGGATGATAAAATCTTCGTCACCGAGGCTAACATCCTCTTCGGAGATTGGCATATAATTGCTGTCTTTTGAATCTTCATGATCAGCGTGTTCGGGGCTATACTGACCATCCTCCCTCTCATCCTGTTCGGATGTGGCCTCGATGGGGTGTTCAGGATCTTCAGCATTATCTAGAGTCTCGTTATCTTCGGTGCCGGTATTACTATCCTTCGCCCAACACGATCGTGAGCGGCGCCGCTGACGTTGATGAAGGAAATATGCCCTAGAGGCAATAATAAAGTTATTATTTATTTCCTTATAATCATGATAAATGTTTATTATTCATGCTAGAATTGTATTAACCGGAAACATAATACATGTGTGAATACATAGACAAACAAAGTGTCACTAGTATGCCTCTACTTGACTAGCTCGTTAATCAAAGATGGTTATGTTTCCTGACCATGAACAATGAGTTGTTATTTGAGTAACGAGATCACATCATTAGTTGAATGATCTGATTGACATGACCCATTCCATTAGCTTAGCACCTGATCGTTTAGTATGTTGCTATTGCTTTCTTCATGACTTATACATGTTCCTATGACTATGAGGTTATGCAACTCCCGTTTGCCGGAGGAACACTTTGGGTGCTACCAAACGTCACAACGTAACTGGGTGATTATAAAGGAGCATTACAGGTGTCTCCAAAAGTAGATGTTGGGTTGGCGTATTTCGAGATTAGGATTTGTCACTCCGATTGTCGGAGAGGTATCTCTGGGCCCTCTCGGTAATGCACATCACATAAGCCTTGCAAGCACTGCAACTAATATGTTAGTTGTCAGATGATGTATTACGGAATGAGTAAAGAGACTTGCCAGTAACGAGATTGAACTAGGTATTGGATACCGACGATCGAATCTCGGGCAAGTAACATACCGATGACAAAGGGAACAGCGTATGTTGTTATGCGGTCTGACCGATAAAGATCTTCGTAGAATATGTAGGAGCCAATATGGGCATCCAGGTCCCGCTATTGGTTATTGACCGGAGACGTGTCTCGGTCATGTCTACATTGTTCTCGAACCCGTAGGGTCCGCACGCTTAAGGTTACGATGACAGTTATATTATGAGTTTACATGTTTTGATGAACCGAAGGAGTTCGGAGTCCCGGATGAGATCGGGGACATGACGAGGAGTCTCGAAATGGTCGAGACGTAAAGATTCATATATTGGATGATATGGTTAGGCCAAGGGGTCAAGCCCATGAGGCTTTAGATCAGTGCAAAAAGGAGTTTTGCGGAGGCCAGGGGGCCAAACGCCGGAGACCCTGGCGTCTGGCCCTGGGCCAGACGCCGAGGCCCATGGCGTCTGGGCCAGACGCCAAGGATTGTGGCGTTTGGTCCTGGAGTCCGAGTGGGACTCTTGCCTTTCGGGCAAAACCGACTTTGAGGAGGCTTTTGCTCCAAGTTTCGACCCCGGGGCTCAACATATAAATAGAGGGGCAGGGCTAGCACCAAAGACACAACAAGTTGATCCACGTGATCTATTCCTTAGCCGTGTGCGGTGCCCCCTGCCACCATATACCTCGATAATACTGTAGCGGAGTTTAGGCGAAGCCCTGCTGCTGTAGTTCATCAAGATCGTCACCACGCCGTCGTGCTGACGGAACTCTTCCCCGACACTTTGCTGGATCGGAGTCCAGGGATCGTCATGGAGCTGAACGTGTGCTCGAACTCGGAGGTGCCGTAGTTTCGGTGCTTGATCGGTTGGATCGTGAAGACATACGACTACTTCCTCTACGTCGTGTCATCGCTTCCGCAGTCGGTCTGCATTGTGTACGTAGACAACACTCTTCCCTCGTTGCTATGCATCACATGATCTTGCGTGTGCGTAGGAAATTTTTTGAAATTAGTACGAAACCCTACAGTGGCATCCGAGCCAGGTTATTTATGTTGATGTTATATGCACGAGTAGAACACAAGTGAGTTGTGGACGATACAAGTCATACTGCCTACCAGCATGTCATACTTTGGTTCGGCGGTATTGTTGGACGAGACGACCCGGACCAACCTTACGCGTACGCTTACGCGAGACCGGTTCCCTCGACGTGCTTTGCACATAGATGGCTTGCGGGCGACTGTCTCTCCAACTTTAGTTGAACTGAGTATGGCTACGCCCGGTCCTTGAGAAGGTTAAAACGGAGTCTATTTGACAAACTATCGTTATGGTTTTGATGCGTAGGTGAGATTGGTTCTTACTTAAGCCCGTAGCAGCCACGTAAAACATGCAACAACAAAGTAGAGGACGTCTAACTTGTTTTTGCAGGGCATGTTGTGATGTGATATGGTCAAGGCATGATGCTGAATTTTATTGTATGAGATGATCATGTTTTGTAACCGAGTTATCGGCAACTGGCAGGAGCCATATGGTTGTCGCTTTATTGTATGCAATGCAATCGCGATGTAATGCTTTACTTTATTACTAAATGGTAGTGATAGTCGTGGAAGCATAAGATTGGCGAGACGACAACGATGCTACGATGGAGATCAAGGTGTCGCGCCGGTGACGATGGTGATCATGACGGTGCTTCAGAGATGGAGATCACAAGCACAAGATGATGATGACCATATCATATCACTTATATTGATTGCATGTGATGTTTATCTTTTTATGCATCTTATCTTGCTTTGATTGACGGTAGCATTATAAGATGATCTCTCACTAAATTATCAAGAAGTGTTCTCCCTGAGTATGCACCGTTGCCAAAGTTCGTCGTGCCCAGACACCACGTGATGATCGGGTGTGATAAGCTCTACGTCCATCTACAACGGGTGCAAGCCAGTTTTGCACACGCAGAATACTCAGGTTAAACTTGACGAGCCTAGCATATGCAGATATGGCCTCGGAACACCGAGACCGAAAGGTTGAGCGTGAATCATATAGTAGATATGATCAACATAACGATGTTCACCATTGAAAACTACTCCATCTCACGTGATGATCGGTCATGGTTTAGTTGATTTGGATCACGTAATCACTTAGAGGATTAGAGGGATGTCTATCTAAGTGGGAGTTCTTAAATAATATGATTAATTGAACTTAAATTTATCATGAACTTAGTACCTGATAGTATCTTGCTTGTTTATGTTGATTGTAGATAGATGGCTCGTGCTGTTGTTCCGCTGAATTTTAATGTGTTCCTTGAGAAAGCAAAGTTGAAAGATGATGGTAGCAATTACACGGACTGGGTCCGTAACTTGAGGATTATCCTCATTGCTGCACAGAAAAATTACATCCTGGAAGCACCGCTGGGTGCCAGGCCTGCTGCTGGAGCAACACCAGATGTTATGAACGTCTGGCAGAGCAAAGCTGATGACTACTTGATAGTTCAATGTGCCATGCTTTACGGCTTAGAATCGGGACTTCAACGACGTTTTGAACGTCATGGAGCATATGAGATGTTCCAGGAGTTGAAGTTAATATTTCAAGCAAATGCCCGAATTGAGAGATATGAAGTCTCCAATAAGTTCTATAGCTGCAAGATGGAGGAGAACAGTTCTGTCAGTGAGCATATACTCAAAATGTCTGGGTATAATAATCACTTGATTCAATTGGGAGTTAAACTTCCGGATGATTGCGTTATTGACAGAATTCTCCAATCACTGCCACCAAGCAACAAGAGCTTCGTGATGAACTATAATATGCAAGGGATGAACAAGACTATTCCCGAGCTCTTCGCAATGCTGAAAGCTGCGGAGGTAGAAATCAAGAAGGAGCATCAAGTGTTGATGGTTAACAAGACCACTAGTTTCAAGAAAAAGGGCAAAGGGAAGAAAAAGGGGAACTTCAAGAAGAACGGCAAGCAAGTTGCTGCTCAAGAGAAGAAACCCAAGTCTGGACCTAAGCCTGAAACTGAGTGCTTCTACTGCAAGTAGACTGGTCACTGGAAGCGGAACTGCCCCAAGTATTTGGCGGATAAGAAGGATGGCAAGGTGAACAAAGGTATATGTGATATACATGTTATTGATGTGTACCTTACTAGAGCTCGCAGTAGCACCTGGGTATTTGATACTGGTTCTGTTGCTAATATTTGCAACTCGAAACAGGGACTACGGAATAAGCGGGTACTGGCAAAGGACGAGGTGACGATGCGCGTGGGAAATGGTTCCAAAGTTGATGTGATCGCGGTCGGCACGCTACCTCTACATCTACCTTCGGGATTAATATTAGACCTAAATAATTGTTATTTGGTGCCAGCGTTGAGCATGAACATTATATCTGGATCTTGTTTAATGCGAGGCGGTTATTCATTTAAATCAGAGAATAATGGTTGTTCTATTTATATGAGTAATATCTTTTATGGTCATGCACCCTTGAAGAGTGGTCTATTCTTATTGAATCTCGATAGTAGTAATACACATATTCATAATGTTGAAGCCAAAAGATGCAGAGTTGATAATGAAAGTGCAACTTATTTGTGGCACTGTCGTTTAGGTCATATCGGTATAAAGCACATGAAGAAACTCCATACTGATGGACTTTTGGAACCACTTGATTATGAATCACTTGGTACTTGCGAACCGTGCCTCATGGGCAAGATGACTAAAACACCGTTCTCCGGTACTATGGAGAGAGCAACAGATTTGTTGGAAATCATACATACCGATGTATGTGGTCCGATGAATATTGAGGCTCGTGGCGGATATCGTTATTTTCTCACCTTCACAGATGATTTAAGCAGATATGGGTATATCTACTTAATGAAACATAAGTCTGAAACATTTGAAAAGTTCAAAGAATTTCAGAGTGAAGTTGAAAATCATCGTAACAAGAAAATAAAGTTTCTACGATCTGATCGTGGAGGAGAATATTTGAGTTACGAGTTTGGTGTACATTTGAAAAACTGTGGAATAGTTTCGCAACTCACGCCACCCGGAACACCACAGCGTAATGGTGTGTCCGAACGTCGTAATCGTACTTTACTAGATATGGTGCAATCTATGATGTCTCTTACTGATTTACCGCTATCATTTTGGGGATATGCTTTAGAGACGGCCGCATTCACGTTAAATAGGGCACCATCAAAATCCGTTGAGACGACGCCTTATGAACTGTGGTTTGGCAAGAAACCAAAGTTGTCGTTTCTTAAAGTTTGGGGCTGCGATGCTTATGTGAAAAAGCTTCAACCTGATAAGCTCGAACCCAAATCGGAGAAATGTGTCTTCATAGGATACCCAAAGGAGACTATTGGGTACACCTTCTATCACAGATTCGAAGGCAAGACATTCGTTGCTAAGAATGGATCCTTTCTAGAGAAGGAGTTTCTCTCGAAAGAAGTGAGTGGGAGGAAAGTAGAACTTGACGAGGTAACTGTACCTGCTCCCTTACTGGAGAGTAGTTCATCACAGAAAACTGTTTCAGTGACACCTACACCAATTAGTGAAGAAGCCAATGATAATGATCATGAAACTTCAGATCAAGATACTGCTGAACCTCGTAGATCAACGAGAGTAAGATCCACACCAGAGTGGTACGGTAATCCTATTCTGGAAGTCATGATACTAGATCATGATGAACCTACGAACTATGAAGAAGCGATGGTGAGCCCAGATTCCGCAAAGTGGCTTGAAGCCATGAAATCTGAGATGGGATCCATGTATGAGAACAAAGTATGGACTTTGGTTGACTTGCCCGATGATTGGCAAGCAATTGAGAATAAATGGATCTTTAAGAAGAAGACTGACGTTGATGGTAATGTTACTGTCTACAAAGCTCGACTTGTCGCAAAAGGTTTTCGGCAAGTTCAAGGGATTGACTACGATGAGACCTTCTCACCTGTAGCGATGCTTAAGTCCGTCCGAATCATGTTAGCAATTGCCGCATTTTATGATTATGAAACTTGGCAGATGGATGTCAAAACTGCATTCCTGAATGGATTTCTGGAAGAAGAGTTGTATATGATGCAACCGGAAGGTTTTGTCGATCCAAAGGGAGCTAACAAAGTGTGCAAGCTCCAGCGATCCATTTATGGACTGGTGCAAGCCTCTCGGAGTTGGAATAAACGTTTTGATAGTGTGATCAAAGCATTTGGTTTTATACAGACTTTCGGAGAAGCCTGTATTTACAAGAAAGTGAGTGGGAGCTCTGTAGCATTTCTGATATTATATGTGGATGACATATTGCTGATTGGAAATGATATAGAATTTCTGGATAGCATAAAGGGATACTTGAATAAAAGTTTTTCAATGAAAGACCTCGGTGAAGCTGCATACATATTAGGCATTAAGATCTATAGAGATAGATCAAGACGCTTAATTGGACTTTCACAAAGCACATACCTTGACAAGATTTTGAAGAAATTCAAAATGGATCAAGCAAAGAAAGGATTCTTGCCTGTATTACAAGGTGTGAAGTTGAGTAAGACTCAATGCCCGACCACTGCAGAAGATAGAGAGAATATGAAAGATGTTCCCTATGCATCAGCCATAGGCTCTATCATGTATGCAATGCTGTGTACCAGACCTGATGTGTGCCTTGCTATAAGTTTAGCAGGGAGGTACCAAAGTAATCCAGGAGTAGATCACTGGACAGCGGTCAAGAACATCCTGAAATACCTGAAAAGGACTAAGGATATGTTTCTCGTATATGGAGGTGACAAAGAGCTCACCGTAAAAGGTTACTTTGATGCAAGCTTTGACACTGATCCGGACGATTCTAAATCGCAAACCGGATACGTGTTTACTTTAAACGGTGGAGCTGTCAGTTGGTGCAGTTCTAAACAAAGCGTCGTAGCGGGATCTACATGTGAAGCGGAGTACATAGCTGCTTCGGAAGCAGCAAACGAAGGAGTCTGGATGAAGGAGTTCATATCCGATCTAGGTGTCATACCTAATGCATCGGGTCCAATGAAAATCTTTTGTGACAATACTGGTGCAATTGCCTTGGCAAAGGAATCCAGATTTCACAAAAGGACCAAACACATCAAGAGACGCTTCAACTCCATCCGGGATCTGGTCCAGGTGGGAGACATAGAGATTTGCAAGATACATACGGATCTGAATGTTGCAGACCCGTTGACTAAGCCTCTTCCACGAGCAAAACATGATCAGCACCAAAGCTCCATGGGTGTTAGAATCATTACAGTGTAATCTAGATTATTGACTCTAGTGCAAGTGGGAGACTGAAGGAAATATGCCCTAGAGGCAATAATAAAGTTATTATTTATTTCCTTATAATCATGATAAATGTTTATTATTCATGCTAGAATTGTATTAACCGGAAACATAATACATGTGTGAATACATAGACAAACAAAGTGTCACTAGTATGCCTCTACTTGACTAGCTCGTTAATCAAAGATGGTTATGTTTCCTGACCATGAACAATGAGTTGTTATTTGAGTAACGGGATCACATCATTAGTTGAATGATCTGATTGACATGACCCATTCCATTAGCTTAGCACCTGATCGTTTAGTATGTTGCTATTGCTTTCTTCATGACTTATACATGTTCCTATGACTATGAGATTATGCAACTCCCGTTTGCCGGAGGAACACTTTGGGTGCTACCAAACGTCACAACGTAACTGGGTGATTATAAAGGAGCATTACAGGTGTCTCCAAAAGTAGATGTTGGGTTGGCGTATTTCGAGATTAGGATTTGTCACTCCGATTGTCGGAGAGGTATCTCTGGGCCCTCTCGGTAATGCACATCACATAAGCCTTGCAAGCACTGCAACTAATATGTTAGTTGTCAGATGATGTATTACGGAACGAGTAAAGAGACTTGCCAGTAACGAGATTGAACTAGGTATTGGATACCGACGATCGAATCTCGGGCAAGTAACATACCGATGACAAAGGGAACATCGTATGTTGTTATGCGGTCTGACCGATAAAGATCTTCGTAGAATATGTAGGAGCCAATATGGGCATCCAGGTCCCGCTATTGGTTATTGACCGGAGACGTGTCTCGGTCATGTCTACATTGTTCTCGAACCCGTAGGGTCCGCACGCTTAAGGTTACGATGACAGTTATATTATGAGTTTACATGTTTTGATGAACTGAAGGAGTTCGGAGTCCCGGATGAGATCGGGGACATGACGAGGAGTCTCGAAATGGCCGAGACGTAAAGATTCATATATTGGATGATATGGTTAGGCCAAGGGGTCAAGCCCATGAGGCTTTAGATCGGTGCAAAAAGGAGTTTTGCGGAGGCCAGGGGGCCAAATGCCGGAGACCCTGGCGTCTGGCCCTGGGCCAGACGCCAAGGCCCATGGCATCTGGGCCAGACGCCAAGGATTGTGGCGTTTGGTCCTGGAGTCCGAGTGGTACTCTTGCCTTTCGGGCAAAACCGACTTTGAGGAGGCTTTTGCTCCAAGTTTCGACCCCGGGGCTCAACATATAAATAGAGGGGCAGGGCTAGCACAAAAGACACAACAAGTTGATCCACGTGATCTATTCCTTAGCCGTGTGCGGTGCCCCCTGCCACCATATACCTCGATAATACTGTAGCGGAGTTTAGGCGAAGCCCTGCTGCTGTAGTTCATCAAGATCGTCACCACACCGTCGTGCTGACGGAACTCTTCCCCGACACTTTGCTGGATCGGAGTCCGGGGATCGTCATCGAGCTGAACGTGTGCTCGAACTCGGAGGTGTCGTAGTTTCGGTGCTTGATCGGTTGGATCGTGAAGACATACGACTACTTCCTCTACGTCGTGTCATCGCTTCCGCAGTCGGTCTGCATTGGGTATGTAGACAACACTCTTCCCTCGTTGCTATGCATCACATGATCTTGCGTGTGCGTAGGAATTTTTTTGAAATTAGTACGAAACCCTACAGTTGACGCTTTGGTGGTTCATCGACGGGCTTGTCCTCATCGGGATTCTGATTATCCTCATCGTCCTTTTTATCAGGAGTGTCCACCATGTATGCGTCATAGGATGAAGTGGTCGTTCAACGCCCTGTGATGGGTGGGACTTGGCCTGATTCGGCATCGGCATCGTCTTCCATACCGTCAATGTCTTCGGATGCGTAGTCTAGCATGTCGGTTAAATCTTCGATGGTGTCTATTAAGTGGGTGGTGGGCGGGTCGTAAAATTCCCCGCTCCCAGCCCCCAGCCTATGCTAGGTGCAGTTGGGAGGCAAAGCTTTCGTAATGGCAAGAGATCGCATCAAACCTAGTGCTTCATCTAAGGGCGAAAGCTGGGTGGGATTCTGTGGATCTGAGGGGCTGAGTTCGGCGACAAGCACCTGATCGGGCCCGATCAACGCAGACCTTGACAATTCGGAGTTGTCGTCCAGAGGCGAGTCCAAAACCACGTCTGGGTCTCCGGTCAGAAGTTCCTTGGTAGAAAAGAGTCTGGTGGAGATGATCCTCCTGTGTTCGGACGATACGACCCGCTCCGGATCTAGGGCCGAGGCAGGTGTGAGTGTCGACCCCTGGACAGGATCTAAGAGCGGATCCGAAGAGCTTCCTTCATGGGGTCAAAGGATGGCAACCGAGGCTGCGAACCCCTCGAAGATTAGATCTCCTTGGATATCGGTGATGTAATTCAGGTTTCCAAACTTGATCTGGTGGTCGGGAGCGTAATTGTCGACCCGCTCGAGGCAGTCGGTCGAGTTGGCACGAAGCATGAAGCCGCTGAACACAAAGACCTATCTGGGGAGAAATTTTTCCCTGGACGCAGCATCATCGTTGATGAAGAGGCGCGCCATCAATCCTTCTGTTGACGATACAACGAAGCTCTCAATGAAAGCACAAATGCTGGTGTCAAAACCGGCAGATCTCGGGTAGGGGGGCCAACCTGTATGTGTGAGGATTGATGGTAACAATGATCAAAGGGACATGGTGTTTACCCAGGTTCGGGCCCTCTTAATGGAGGTAAAACCCTACTACTGCTTGATTATATTCGATGAGTATAGGGGTTACAAGAGTTGATCTACCTCGAGATCATAATGGCTAATCCCTAGCTTGGCTAGCCTATCAATGTTATGATCCTGCCTTTGGTCTAAACCCTCCGGTTTATATAGATACCGGAGGGGCTTAGCTAGGGTTGTACAAAGTCGGTTTAACAGAAAGGAAACAGTATATCCGGACACTTAAACTTGCCGTTCACGTATATGGGAGTCCAAACCGGACACAAGAGGTGGTCATCTTCCTTGTATCTTGACGGCCCATTAGTCCGGCCCATATCGAACAGACGGGACGCCCGAGGACCCCTTAGTCCAGGACTCCCTCCGCCGCTGCCCCAAGTAAGGAAAGACCTACATACTCTTTTGTGTTGTTGAGTTGGGAAGTATGAACCCCCTCCTCTCCCCCTGGTTCTGTTCAAGACGTCTTGGGAAGGATTGTGGATGAGGGGAAGACTTGGCAACTTGCAGGGTTGCTTCATGGAGACATCTCATATTTCTTCCAAAATTTTCTTAGGTAGAGATCTAGGGAGTAGTCGTTGTATCTCAAGATCTAAGCCAACAATATAGACCAATGGATGGGTTTCTGAATCTTTATTCTATGAACATATAATATGTATGTTTGTGCTTATTCTAGAAAAAAATATGATTTGCGTCGATATTAATATTTGGTATGATAGTAATTGCACTATTAATATATTAAGTGTTTGTTTTTGGAGCAATCTAGATCGATTGATTGACATGGTTCAATGAATGGGATTAGTTGAATCTGGCCCTTCGGGCTTTTTTATATTGGTATATAGATATAAATACTATGATAGTGTTGTTTTCATTTTTTAGTCATTTTTAGGGCTTTTTTGGTTAAGTAATTTCATAAGAAATTTGTAGGACTTCATTCCTCGCGATTTTTCATGTAGGACTTCTTTCGGTTTGTAGGGTTTGAAACTATAGAAAATTCTTTTATAACGATCTACTTCACTTTGAACACGCTTTGTGGTGTTATTTTGAATCCTAAAATGGAATAGTCTGAAGCCCATATCAATATCCTAACTTAAAGATTCAAGTATTCAACAGAGTAGTAGGTAGCAAATGAGTTGTTATCTTGTAGTGCCATTTCGTCCTCCCCATCCCTTGCCCAAAGATCTAGTTCATGTTGTAGTACACCTGGAACTGATGAATGATGCCGTCTTTCATTAAGGGAAGTCCCCAATCAATAACTTTTGTGGTTTTTCTAAACAACTAAGTCGGGGTATGGACCTCATATCATGGACTATCAAGAGCCCATAGATAACATAATGTGGACAATCTCCTTGTTGAACAAGGATGCACAAAAATTTGAACGAAGTGAAGCATTGGTTAGCTTGGCAAGCAATCCAAAGTTGGTTGTGGATGCTTCGTTCCTCAACTCGGGAGCAGCAAGTGAGTCATCATTATACATAATTTGCCCCCCGGGGGGTGGGGTTGTCTTCTCGAAAGGTCCCCCCAATCCGCGTTGGTGCTTGAGAAGGCTAATATCCTTGCACGCCTTTAAGACATATATATTTTTTTTTATTTAGAACACCACACATACATTAATCAGATAAATCAAGATTCTTACAATCATTCATTACAAAACTAGCCACGCAGGGAGAAACACTATTACATAAAACACCGTAGGACCTGCTATCAAAACAAAATGTAGCAATCCCATGCACCACCCTATTAGCCTGCCTGTCAATCTTCACAATCTTGAAATACTTAATGAGCTTTGAGACACTCACCGCCTCCTTTTTCAGGCCAACAAGAGTGAAAGCACAAGTGCTCCCTAGATGATTTTGGTAATTAATGTCAACATATCTCTTGTTGGACTAACACTACTATCTAGTATATTTCAGATGAGTTCAATAGTGGACTGGCAGGACAAGAGGATGTGGAACCCCTTCAAGATGCTAAGGACAAAAATTGGCAAAAGCTCAAGACTCTTCATTTTCATTTTAGTGATCCAAGATCACATTGAGTCCATAGGAAAACCAATACTATTAAAAGGGGATGAGGTGTTGCTTAATGGCTTGCTTGCTCAAAGTGCTTAGTGATATGCTCCAAAGCCCTCAACCACTTTCTCATTTCCTCGTATGTCCTAAACCTAAAGTCAAACTTGGCCCCACCGATTTTATCTACACAACACCACCGAGTTCACTTGACATAGCCACTGCCAGAAACCCTGATCAATTTGATCTCACCGAGATGGCCCTGCAAACTCTCTGTTACCTATTGTAGTTATTTCGATCTCACCGAGATATGCAGTCGGTCCTACCGAGTTTGCTTGACAAAGTATCTATTTGCTTATTGCTGAAATCGGTCTCACCGAGTTCGTGCAATTGGTCTCACCGAGATGAGGTTTTGCCCTAACCCTAGCACATCGATCTCACCGACTTGACCTTGTCGGTCCCACCGAAAACTCTAACGTTCACATTTTGAACCAGATCGGTCTGACCGAGTTTCATTATTCGGTCCCACCGATTTTTGTAAATTGTGTGTAACGGCTAGATTTTGTGTGGAGGCTATATATACCCCTCAACCCCCTTCTCCATTAGTGAGAGAGCCATCAGAACGTGCCTACACTTCCACTACTCATTTTCTAAGAGAAAACCACCTACTCATGTGTTGAGACCAAGACATTCCAATCCAACCACAAGAATCTTGATCTCTAGCCTTCCCCAAGTTACTTTCCACTCAAATCATCTTTCCACCATATCCAAATCTGCGAGAGAGAGTTGAGTGTTGGGGAGACTATCATTTGAAGCACAAGAGCAAGGAGTGCTACCTCTTGAGCACTGTGTTGGTTTTTCCCTTGAAGAGGAAAGGGTGATGCAGCAAAGTAGCGTAAGTATTTCCCTCAGTTTTGAGAACCAAGGTATCAATCCAGTAGGAGGCTCCTCAAAAGTCCCTCGTACCTACACAAACAAACAAGAACCTCGCAACCAACGCGATAAAGGGGTTGTCAATCCCTTCACGGTAACTTGCAAAAGTAAGATCTGATAGAGATAATAAGATAAGATAAATATTTTTGGTATTTTTATGGTATAGATTGGAAAGTAAAGATTGCAAAATAAAGTAGATCGGAAACTTATATGGTAAAAGATAGACCCGGGAGGCATAGGTTTCACTAGTGGCTTCTCTCAAGATAGAATAAGTATTACGGTGGGTGAACAAATTACTGTCGAGCAATTGATAGAAAAGTGCATAGTTATGAGAATATCTAGGCATGATCATGTATATAGGCATCACGTCCGCAACAAGTAGACCAAAACAATTCTGCATCTACTACTATTACTCCACACATCGACCGACTCCTGGATGCATCTAGAGTATTAGGTTCATAAGAACAGAGTAACGCATTAAGCAAGATGACATGATGTAGAGGGATAAACTCAAGCAATATGATATAAACCCCATCTTTTTATCCTCGATGGAAACAATACAATACGTACCTTTCTGCCCCTGCTGTCACTGGGAAAGGACACCGCAAGATTGAACCCAAAGCTAAGCACTTCTCCCATTGCAAGAAAGATCAATCTAGTAGGCCAAACCAAACTGATAATTCGAAGAGACTTGCAAAGATAACCAATCATACATAAAAGAATTGAGAGGAGATTCAAATATTTCTCATAGATAAACTTGATCATAAACCCACAATTCATCGGATGTCGACAAACACACCGCAAAAAGAGTTACGTTGATAGATCTCCAAGAAGATCGGGGAGAACTTTTTATTGAGATTCAAAGAAAGAGAAGAAGCCATCTAGCTAGTAACTATGGACCCGAAGGTCTGTGGTAAACTACTCACAACTCATTGGAGAGGCTATGGTGTTGATGTAGAAGCCCTCCGTGATCGATTCCCCCTCCGGCGGAGCGCCGACGAAGGCTCCAAGATGGGATCTCGCGGATACAGAAGGTTGCGGCGGTGGAAATAGTTTTTCGTGGTGTTCCTGGATGTTTTCGGGGTACGTAGATATATATATAGGCGAAGGAGGTAGGTCAGGGGAGCCACGAGGGTCCCACGAGGGTGGGGGGCGTGCCCACCCCCTAGGGCGTGCCCTCCTGCCTCATGGCTGCCTCGGCTGGTTCTTGACGTCCACTCCAAGTCTTCTAGATTCCGTTTGTCCCAAAAAGATCGCTCCCGAAGGTTTCATTCCATTTGGACTCCGTTTGATATTCATTTTCTTCGAAACACTGAAATAGGCAAAAAAAAAACACCAATTCGGGTTGGGCCTCCGGTTAGTAGGTTAGTCCCAAAAAATGATATAAAAGTGTAAAGTAAAGCCCATAAACATCCAAAACGGGTAATATAATAGCATGGAACAATCAAAAATTATAGATACGTTGGAGACGTATCAAGCATCCCCAAGCTTAATTCATGCTCGTCCTCGAGTAGGTAAATGATAAAAACAGATTTTTGATGTGGAATGCTACCTAGCATATTTCTCAATGTAATTTTCTTTATTGTGGCATGAATGTTCAGATCCAAATGATTCAAGATAAAAGCTCATAAAACATAAAAATAGTAATACTTCAAGCATACTAACAAGTAATCATGTCTTATCAAAATAGCATAGCCAAAGAAAGCTCAACCCTACAAAATCATATAGTTAGGACATGCTTCATTTTCATCACACAAAATACTCCCATCACGCACAAACCCGGTTTCAGCCAAGCAATTGGTTCATACTTTTTAACGCGCTTAAGCTTTTTCAACTCTCACGCAATACATGAGCGCAAGCCATGGACATAGCACTATATGTGGAATAGGGTGGTGGTTGGGAAGACAAGAGGGAGAAGATAGTCTCACATCAACTAGGCATATCAACGGGCTATGGAGATGCCCATTAATATATATCAGTGTGAGTGAGTAGGGATTGCCATGCAACAGATGCACTAGAGCTATAAATATATGAAAGCTCAACAAAAGAAACTAAGTCGGTGTGCATCCAACTTGCTTGCTCAGGAAGACCTAGGGCATTTTTAGGAAGCCCATCATTGGAATGTACAAGCCAAGTTCTATAATGAAAAATTCCCACTAGTATATGAAAGTGACAACATAGGACACTCTCTATCATGAATATCATGGTGCTATTTTGAAGCACAAGTGTGGAAAAAAGATAGTAACATTGTCCCTTCTCTCTTTTCTCTCATTTTTTTATTTGTGGGCTTCTTTGGCCTCTTTTTTTATTTGGGCTTCTTTGGCCTCTTTTATTTTTATAAAGTCCGAAGTCTCATCCCGACTTGTGGGGGAATCATAGTCTTCATCATCCTTTCCTCACTTCGGACAATGCTCTAATAATGAAGATCATCACACTTTTATTGATTTACAACTCAAGAATTACAACTCAACACTTAGAACAAAATATGACTCTATGTGAATGCCTCCGGCGGTGTACCGGGATATGCAATGAACCAAGAGTGACATGTATGAAAAATTATGGAGGTGGCCTTGCCACAAATACGATGTCAACTACATGATCATGCAAAGAGCAATATGAAAATGATGGAGCGTGTCATAATAAACGAAATAGTGGAAAGTTGCATGGCAATATATCTCAGAATGGCTATGGAAATGCCATAATAGGTAGGTATGGTGGCTGTTTTGAGGAAGGTAAATGGTGGGTGCATGATACCGGCGAAAGTTGCGCGGCATAATAGAGGCTAGCAATGGTGGAAGGGTGAGAGTGCGTATAATCCATGGACTCAGATTAGTCATAAAGAACTCATATACTTATTGCAAAAGTTTACTTGCCCTCGAAGCAAAGTACTACTACGCATGCTCCTAGGGGAAGGGTTGGTAGGATTTAACCATCGCGCGATCCCGACCTCCACACATAAGGAAGGCAATTAAAGGAGCACCCCATGCAACAAATTTGTCACACAACTTTTACCATACGTGCATGCTATGGGACTTGCCAACCTTAACACAAGTATTTCTCAATTTCATAATTACCCAACTATCATGACTCTAACATTACCACCCTTTATATCTCAAAACAATTATCAAGCATCAAATTGATCATAGTGTTTAATGCATTTTCTTTAATAGTTTTTATTATATCCAACTTGGATGCCCATCATATTAGGACCAATTTTATAACCGTAGCACATACCATGTTGTTCTAAAATACTCTCAAAATAATATAAGTGAAGCATGAGAGATCAATAATTTCTACAAAATTAAGCCACCGCCGTGCTCTAAAAAGATATAAGTGAAGCACTAGAGCAAAACTTGTCTAGCTCAAAAGATATAAGTGAAGAACATAGAGTATTCTAATAAATTCTGAATCATGCGTGTCTCTCCAAAAAGGTGTGTACAGCAAGGATGATTGTGGTGGACTAAAAATCAAGGACTCATATCATACAAGACGCTCCACGCAAAACACATATCATGTGGCGAATAAAAATATAGCTCCAAGTAAAGTTACCGATAGACGAAGACGAAAGAGGGGATGCCTTCCGGGGCATCCCCAAGCTTAGGCTTTTGGTTGTCCTTTCTTGGGGTGAAATGGGCATCCCCAAGCTTAGACTCTTACCACTCCTTATTCCATAATCCATCAAATCTTTACCCAAAACTTGAAAACTTCACAACACAAAACTCAACAGGAAATCTCATGAGCTCCGTTAGTGCAAGAAAGAAAAACCACCACTTAAGGTACTGTAATGAACTCATTCTTTATTTATATTGGTGTTAAACTACTGATTTAAACTTATCTATGGTTCATACCCCCTGATACTAGCCATAGATTCATCAAAATAAGCAAACAACACATGAAAAACAGAATCTATCAAAAACAGAACAGTCTGTAGCAATCTGTAACTTTAGAACACTTCTGGAACTCTAAAAATCCTACCAAAATAGGAAGTCCTGGGAAAATTTTCTATTGATTTACTGAAAAAAGAATCAACTAAACATCACGTTTCTGTGATTTATTAAAATTATTCTCGTGCACGCAAAAGTTTCTGTTTTTCAGCAGAATCAAATTAACTATCACCACGGGTTATCCTATAGGTTCTACTTGGCACAAACACTAATTAAAACATAAAACCACATCTAAACAAAAGCTAGATGAATTAATTATTACTAAACATAATCAAAAAGCAAGAAACAAAAATAAAATTGGGTTGCCTCCCAACAAGCACTATCGTTTAACGCCCCTAGCTAGGCATAAAAGCGAGAATAGATCTAAGTATTGCCACCTTTGGTATTCGGAAAGAAAAGAGAGAATTTCCTTTCTATAGCATTCATCCTTCTATTTTGGGAAAGCACATTGCCATTAATGGTGGAAGTAAGATTAAGAACGTTACGGAAATTTGCATCTAAGCTAGCCTTCATCTCTTTGATAATTCTGTTTTGACAAAAGCATAAGAGAGTGGTTGATTCAACCTTATCATTCATGGGGTGCCCAAATATAGTTTTCATTTTTTCATAGGTATCTATAGCATCCCCTTCAAGAAAACCTCTTTCAAAAATAGAATCTAGAACTTGCTTGAAAGAAGCGGGTAAGCCAACATAAAAGCTTTTTAAGTATATCTCAATTTAATATTGTGGCACATAGGTAGCTTGAATCCTTAATAGCCTATCCCAAACATCTTTTAAAGTCTCATCAAGTAAATAACGAAAAATCCCGGAGTCATCTTCATCGAAATTACTCAAGCTTTCATTGATAACCCCGGTAGGTCTTTCCATAGCATCATTATTTATGAGCTTAGAGAGGATAGAGGGACTATCCAAGGTACTAAAACCCTGGAAAGAACCCTTAGTCCTTTTTGAATCGGCCATGGCAAAGCGAAGGCAAACGTTAAGAGAGGGCAAATAAAATGGCAAGGGTGAAGTGGGGGAGAGGAAAACGAGAGGCAAATGACAAATAATGTAATGCGAGGGAGATGAGTTTGTGATGGGTACTTGGTATGTCTTGACTTGAGCGAAGACCTCCCCGGCAACGGCGCCAAAAATCCTTCTTGCTACCTCTTGAGCACTGCGTTGGTTTTGCCTTGACGAGGAAAGGGTGATGCAGCAACATAGCGTAAGTATTTCCCTCAGTTTTGAGAAGTAAGGTATCAATCCAGTAGGAGGCTCCTCAAAAGTCCCGCGTACCTACACAAACAAACAAGAACCTCGCAACCAACGCGATAAAGGGGTTGTCAATCCCTTCACAGTAACTTGCAAAAGTGAGATATGATAGAGATAATAAGATAAGATAAATATTTTTGGTATTTTTATGGTATAGATTGGAAAGTAAAGATTGCAAAATAAAGTAGATCGGAAACTTATATGGTAAAAGATAGACCCGGGGGCCATAGGTTTCACTAGTGGCTTATCTCAAGATAGCATAAGTATTACCGTGGGTGAACAAATTATTGTCGAGCAATTGATAGAAAAGTGCATAGTTATGAGAATATCTAGGCATGATCATTTATATAGGCATCACGTCCGCAACAAGTAGACCGAAATGATTCTGCATCTACTACTATTACTCCACACATCGACCGACTCCTGCCTGCATCTAGAGTATTAAGTTCATAAGAACAGAGTAACGCATTAAGCAAGATGACATGATGTAGAGGGATAAACTCAAGCAATATGATATAAACCCCATCTTTTTATCCTTGATGGCAACAATACAATACGTGTCTTGCTGACCCTGCTGTCACTGGGAAAGGACATCGCAAGATTGAACCCAAAGCTAAGCACTTCTCCCATTGCAAGAAAGATCAATCTAGTAGGCCAAACCAAACTGATAATTTGAAGAGACTTGCAAAGATAACCAATCATACATAAAAGAATTCAGAGGAGATTCAAATATTTCTCATAGATAAACTTGATAACAAACCCACTATTCATTGGATCTCGACAAACACACCGCAAAAAGAGTTACATCAAATAGATCTCCAAGAAGATCGAGGAGAACTTTGTATTGAGGTTCAAAGAGATAGAAGAAGCCATCTAGCTAATAACTATGGACCCGAAGGTCTGTGGTAAGCTATTCACAACTCATCGAAGAGGCTATGGTGTTGATGTAGAAGCCCTCCATGATCGATTCCCCCTCCGGCGGAGCGCCGGTGAAGGCTCCAAGATGGGATCTCGCAGATACAGAAGGTTGCGGTGGTGGAAATAGTTTTTCGTGGTGCTCCTGGATGTTTTCGGCGTACATAGATATATATAGGCGAAGGAGGTAGGTCAGGGGAGCCACGAGGGGCCCATGAGGGTGGGGGGCGCGCCCACCCCCCTAGGGCGCGCCCTCCTGCCTCGTGGTCGCCTCGGCTGCTTCTTGACGTCCACTCCAAGTCTTCTAGATTGCATTTGTTCCAAAAAGATTGCTCCCGATGGTTTCATTCCGTATGGACTCCGTTTGTTATTCCTTTTCTTCGAAACACTGAAATAGGAAAAAAATAGCAATTTAGGCTGGGACTCCGGTTAGTAGGTTAGTCCCAAAAATGATATAAAAGTGTAAAGTAAAGCCCGTAAACATACAAAACGGGTAATATAATAGCATGGAACAATCAAAAATTATAGATATGTTGGAGACGTATCAAGGAGTTCATCATCAACACACCATCTATCACCTTTTGGAGAGTGGTGTCTCCTCGATTGGTTTGGTGTCACTTGGGAGCCTCCATCAAGATTGTGGAGTTGAACCAAGGAGTTTGTAAGGGCAAAGAGATCACCTACTTCATGAAGATCCACCGAAGTGAGGCAAGTCTTCGTGGGCGAGGGCCATGGTGGGATAGACAAGGTTGCTTCTTCGAGGACCCTTCGTGGGTGGAGCCCTCCATGGACTCGCGCAACCGTTACCCTTCGTGGGTTGAAGTCTCCACCAACATGGATGTACGATAGCACCACCTATCGGAACCACGCCAAAAATCTCCGTGTCTCCAATTTCGTTTGCACACTCCAATCCCATCCCCTTACTTTCTTGCAAGTTGCATGCTTTACTTTCCACTGCTCATATACTCTTGCCATGCTTGCTTGAATTGTATTATGAATGCTTGAAATTGTTCTAATCTCTAACCTACTTGAAAAACTTAAAAACTGCCACCTTTACTTGTTGAGGGTCTAATCACCCCCTTTAGACACCTCTTCTCGATCCTTTCAATTGGCATCGGAGCTTTGGTCTCCATTGCTTTGGTTTAAACACCATTAGAGGAAGATGGATGAGTCTACGATTGGGAGTATTAATCGTAGAGTGCCTATGCTTGATGGAGAGTTCTATAATGCTTGAAAAATGATATGCTTGAGCTTTTCAATGAATATCACTTGAACAAGTACATTACTACCCCTTGTGCGCCCCTTGTTAACACCTTGCATCCTACCCCCGATGAGTCTCTTGACAAGATTCGTAATCTTAGAACTGTCAATCTTATCACTAGAGGATTACCTAGAAATTTGATTGCTTGCTTGCCAACTCTTGAATGTGCTTACACTACATGGAGATTTCTTGAGGAACATTTTCCAAACTATTCCTTGAAAAACTTAGATGAGATTCTTTACAATTCCATTACTTTGAATAAGATGAGTCCTAATGATCCTAAGTTTGGTAATTGTCTATTTGAGCTCCGTGACCTTATGTGTGCCAAAGGAGATGTTGGAATCATTAGCAACATCATTTCCGAAGTCATTAGAATTCATAGATATGCACATTGTCATGATCACAAAACTAATGAATCACTCTCTCTAGGAAATGATCAATCACAAGATGATGTTGAGCATGGATACTATATGGTGAGAATGATGATGGTGACTATGATCTCGATGAGTCTATGAGACACTTTGGTCTTATGGCTAACCTTCACGGCTACATGGCTCGAGGAAAGGAATGGGTTCTTGATAGCGGATGTATCGATCACATGACCAGAGACAAGGATATGTTTCGTGAGCTTGCTAAAAACGATGGCCCTCGAAAGTATGTCACTTTTGGTGATAACTCAAAGGGTAAGGTGGTTGGCCTCGGTAAGGTGGCCATCTCACATGACAGCTCCATACAAAATGTTATGCCTGTTGAATCTCTTGGCCATAATTTACTTTCTGTATCTAGACTAGTCGATTTCGGTTTCAATGTCCTATTTACTGAAGTAGATTGCCAAGTGTTTCAAAGAGATAATCATAATATGGTCTTTACCGGCATACGTAGAGGTGATCTATACATTGTTGATTTCACTAAAAGGCTCAACCTAGAACTTGCTTGATTGCTAAATCTTCTAAAGGCTGGTTGTGGCATAGACGGTTAGGTCATGTGGGCATGCGAAATCTTGACAAGCTTATTAAAGGTGATCATATCCTTGGTGTTAAAGATGTTATATTTGACAAGGATAGACTTTGTAGTGCTTTCCAAGCAGGAAAACAAAGTTGGAGGAAGTCATCCCGTGAAGAACATCATGACCACGAGAAGATCACTCGAGCTACTTCACATGGATCATTTCGGTCCCAACGCCTACAAGAGTCTCGGTGGTAACTCATTCGGATTGGTCATTATTGATGATTTTTCAAGATTTACATGGGTGTTCTTTCTTGATGATAAATCGCAGGTCCAAAAGATCTTCAAGAACTTCGCTAGGAAGGCCCAAAATCAATTTGAAGTGAAGATCAAGAAGGTTCACAGCGACAACATAACAAAGTTCAAACGCCAATGTGGACACCTTTCATGACGAAGAAGGGATTTCACATGAGTTCTCGGCTACGTACACGCCTCAACAAAATGGAGTTGTTGAGAGGAAGAACCGGACGCTCATTGAAATGGCGAGAATGATGCTTTATGAGTATAAGACGCCAAAACACTTTTGGGCGGAAGCGGTTGAGACAGCTTGCCATGCAACGAATCGTCTATATCTTCAGAAGCTACTCGGCAAGACGGCATACAAGCTTCTACCAGTAACAAACCCCAAGTTGGATACTTTCGAGTATTCGCTCAAAGTGCTACATTCTTGATAAGCTTCGTCATTCGAAATTTGCTCCTAAATCTCATGAAGGTTTCCTACTCGGTTATGGCTCAAACTCTCACACATACCGTGTCTACAACAATTTCACCCAAAAGGTTGAAGAGACGATAGATGTGAAGTTTGATGAATCTAATGGCTCGCAAGTAGAGAAATTGCCAATTGATGTAGGTGACAAAGATCCTTCGGAAGCAATACAAGACTTTTCTATTGGCAAGATTCGCCCAACGGAGGTGAAGGAGAGTACCTCGTTTGTCCAAGTGGAAGCCTCAACTTCACGCCAAGGTGAACCACAAGTTGACTTGGAGGTATCCACAAGTGGAACGCATCAAGACGATGGAAACGAGGATGTACAACAAGACAAACCTCATCGACCTCCCTCTCCACCTCCACGAGAGAACAACAACACCGACGATAATGAAGAAAGACAAGAAGAAGAATAAGACAATGAAGAGGATGTTCCACCCCGGCCCAAACAAAAGCTCTCACGAGTTCGAGCAAGAGTCTCAAGAGATCATCCCGTCGAACAAATCTTTGATGATATTCAAACCGGGAGAATTACTCGCTCTAAAACTCATTTGGCTAACTTTTGTGAACATTACTCATTTATTTCTAGTACTGAACCTATGAAGGTTGAATATGCTCTTGATGATCTGGATTCGGTGAATGCCATGCATGAAGAGCTACACAATTTCGAGAGGAACCAAATGTGGACGTTGGTTGAAAAGCCTTAATGAGAAGCACAGTGTCATTGGAACCAAATGTTTTTTTGGAATAAGCAAGATGAAGATGGACAAGTTGTACGCAACAAGGCTCGTCTCATCGCTCAAGGCTACACAAGTCGAAGGTATGGACTATGGTGAGACATATGCCCCCGTTGCTAGACTTGAATCCATTCGCATCTTACTTGCTTATGCAATCATCATGATATCACTCTATATCAAATGGACATTAAAAGTGCATTTCTTAATGGTGAAATTGAGGAGGAAGTTTATGTTAAACAACCTCCCGGCTTTGTTAATCCCAAGAAACCTGATCATGTTTACAAACTTCACAAAGCTCTTTATGGTCTTAAACAAGCTCCTAGAGCGTGGTATAAATGCTTGACTAAGTTCCTTATTGAAAAAGGCTTTGAGATTGGAAAAAATGATTCTACACTTTTTACTAAAAGGGTTAATGGTGAATTATTTGTATGCCAAATTTATGTGGATGATATCATATTTGGTTCGACTACCCCTCATTTTAGTGAAAAGTTTGGAACGCTAATGTCGGAGAAGTTTGAGATGTCTATGATGAGTGAACTCAAGTTCTTTCTTGGTTTGCAAATCAAGCAAACGAAGGAGGGTACCTTTGTTTCTCAGACAAAGTATACCAAGGACTTATTCAAGAAGTTCAACATGCAAGAATGCAAAGGTATGAGTACACCCATGCCTACTAGTGGACATCTTGACTTGACCAAGGATGGCGAACCGGTTGACCAAAAGGTTTACCGCTCTATGATCGGTTCATTGTTATATCTATGTGCCTCATATACCAATGTTATGCTAAGTGTGTGCATGTGTACACGATATCAAGTGGGCCCCAAAGAATGTCATCTTAAGGCTGTGAAAAGGACAGTGAGATACTTAATTCACACACCAAACTTTGGCATTTGGTATCCTAAGAGGTCTTCTTTTGATCTTGTTGGCTACTCCGATTCGGACTATGCCGGTGACAAGGTTGAAAGTCCACTCCGGGTACTTGTCAATTTCTTGGTAGATCTCTTATGTCTTGGTCCTCCAAGAAACAAAACTCAGTATCCGTATCCACCGCCGAAGCGGAATAAATTGTTGTTGGTTCATGTTGTGCTCAGTTACTTTGGATGACCCAAACTCTTAAAGATTATGGGATATATGTGAAACATGTTACATTGCTTTGTGACAATGAAAGTGCAATTAAGATTGCTCATAATCCTGTGCAACATTCTCGAACTAAGAATATTGAAGTCTGTCATCATTTCATTCGAGATCATGTTGCTAAGGGAGATATCAATCTTAAACATGTTCGTACCGATAAGCAATTGGCGGATATATTTGATGTATACTACACAACCTTCTTCTTATAGACTTTGTTTGGCCTCCAAGTGCAGAGGTTTGTAGGACAGTAGAAAATGTCCCTCAAGTGGATGACCTAAGGTTTATCAATCCGCAGGAGGCGTAGGATGAAGATGGTCTCTCTCAAGCAACCCTGCAACCAAATAACAAAGAGTCTCTTGTGTCCCCCAACACATCCAATACAATGGTAAATTGTATAGGTGCACTAGTTCGGCGAAGAGATGGTGATACAACTGCAATATGGATGGTAGATATAGGTTTTTGTAATCTGAAAATATAAAAACAGCAAGGTAACAAGTGGTAAAAGTAAGCGCAAACGGTATTGCAATGCTAGGAAACAAGGCCTAGGGTTCATACTTTCACTAGTGCAAGTTCTCTCAACAATAATAACATAACTGGATCATATAACTATCCCTCAACACGCAACAAAGAGTCACTCCAAAGTCACTAATAGCAAAGAACAAACGAAGAGATTATGGTAGGGTACGAAACCACCTCAAAGTTATCCTTTCTGGTCGATCTATTCAAGAGTCCGTAGTAAAAATAACACAAAGCTATTCTTTTTGTTCGATCTATCATAGAGTTCGTACTAGAATAACACCTTAAGACACAAATCAACCAAAACCCTAATGTCACCTAGATACTCCAATGTCACCTCAAGTATCCGTGGGTATGATTATACGATATGCATCACACAATCTCAGTTTCATCTATTCAAACCAACACAAAGTACTTCAAAGAGTGTCCCAAAGTTTCTACCGGAGAGTCAAGACGAAAACATGTGCCAACCCCTATGCATAAGTTCACAAGGTCACTGAACCCGCAAGTTGATCACCAAAACATACATCAAGTAGATCACGTGATATCCCATTGTCACCACAGATAAGCACATGCAAGACATACATCAAGTGTTCTCAAATCCTTAAAGACTCAATCCGATAAGATAACTTCAAAGGGAAAACTCAATCCATTACAAGAGAGTAGAGGGGAGAAACATCATAAGATCCAACTATAATAGCAAAGCTCGCGATACATCAAGATCGTGCCGAATCAAGAACACGAGAGAGAGAGATCAAACACATAACTACTAGTACATACCCTCAGCCCCAAGGGTGAACTACTCCCTCCTCATCATGGAGAGCGCCGGGATGATAAAGATGGCCATGGTGAGGGATCCCCCTCCGACAAGGTGCCGGAACAGGGTCCCGATTGGTTTTTGGTGGCTACAGAGGCTTGCGGCGGTGAAACTCCCGATCTATTGTGTTCTTCGATGTTTTTAGGGTATATGGACATATATAGGCGAAAGAAGTCGGCCAGGGGAGCCACGAGGGGCCCACGAGGGTGGGGGCGTGCCCAGGGGGTAGGGCGCTCCTCCCTGCCTCGTGGCTTCCTTGTTGCTTCCCTTATGTGCACTCCAAGTCCCCTGGATTGCTTCCTTTCCAAAAATAACTCTCCCGAAGGTTTCATTCTATTTGGACTCCGTATGATATTCCTTTTCTTCAAAACACTGAAATAGGCAAGAAAATGGCAATATAGGCTGGGCCTCCGGTTAATAGGTTAGTCCCAAAAATGATAAAAGTGTAAAGTAAATCCCATAAACATCCAAAATAGGTAATATAATAGCACGGAACAATAAAAAATTATAGATATGTTGGAGACGTATCAAGCATCCCCAAGCTTAATCCCTGCCCGTCCTCGAGTAGGTAAATGATAAAAATGGAATTTTTGATGTTTAATACTACCTAGCATAATCCTTAATGTAATTTTCTTTATTGTGGCATGAATGTTCAGATCCAAATGATTCAAAATAAAAGTTCAGATTGACATAAGGCATAGTAATACTTCAAGCATACTAACAAAGCAATCATGTCTTCTCAAAATAACATGGCTAAAGAAAGTTCATCCCTACAAAATCATATAGTTTGGTCATGCTCCATTTTCGTCACACAAGAATGCTCTCATCTTGCACACCCCCGATGACAAGCCAAGCAATTGTTTCATACTTTAGCAATCTCAAACTTTTTTCAACTTTCACGCAATACATGAGTGTGAGCCATGGATATAGCACTATGGGTGGAATAGAATATAATGATGGGTGAGGGAGTCCTGGATTAGGGGGTGTCCGGATGGCCGGACTATGACCTTTGGCCGGACTCCCGGACTATGAAGATACAAGATTGAAGACTTCGTCCCGTGTCCGGATAGGACTTTCCTTGGCATGGAAGGCAAGCTTGGCTATACGATATGTAGATCTCCTCCCATTATAACCGACTCTGTGTAACCCTAGCCTTCTCCGGTGTCTATATAAACCGGAGAGGTTTTAGTTCGTAAGACGAACAACAATCATACCATAGGCTAGCTTCTAGGGTTTGGCCTCTCTGATATCGTGGTAGATCTACTCTTGTACTACCCATATCATCAATATTAATCAAGCAGGAGTAGGGTTTTACCTCCATCGGGAGGGCCCGAACCTGGGTAAAAACATCATGTCCCTTGTCTCCTGTTACCATCCACCTAGACGCACAGTTCGGGACCCCCTACCCGAGATCCGCCGGTTTTGCCACCGACATTGGTGCTTTCATTGAGAGTTCCTTTGTGTCGTCACCTTTAGGCCCGATGGCTTCTTCGACCATCAACCACGACACGGTCCAGGGTGAGACTTTTCTCCCTGGACAAATCTTCGTATTCGGTGGCTTTGCATTGCGGGCCAATTCACTTGGCCATCTGGAGCAGATCGAAAGCTACGCCCCTGGCCATCAGGTCAGATTTGGAAGTTTAAACTACACGGCTGACATCCATGGAGACTTGATCTTTGACGGATTCGAGCCACAGCCGAGCGCGTCGCACTGTCACGATGGGCATGATCTAGCTCTGCCGCCGGACAGTGCCCAGAGTGCCGCTCAGGTGTCCGCTCCGACCCTTAGCTCGGAGCCGAGTGCGCCGGTCGAGGACGGGTGGCTAGACGCCGCCTCGGGGGCTGCAATCTTTATGGCAATCGAGCCGAACACCAATCTTGTCCTTCGCGGAGCTCGTGACTCCAAGGTGCCGGACTCCTTTCCGGACTCCGAATATTCCGCACCCCTCCCGATCGAACCCAATTGGGCTCCGATCATGGAGTTCACCGCCACGGACATCTTTCAACACTCGCCCTTTGGCGACATCCTGAATTCACTAAAGTCTCTCTCTTTATCAAGAGAGCCCTGGCCGGACTATGGTCAGCAAGGTTGGGATGCAGACAACGAATAAATTCGAAACCCACCCACCACGCACTTCGTAGCCACTATCGACGATTTAACCGACATGCTCGACTTCGACTCTGAAGACATCGACGATATGGATGCCGATGAAGGAAACAACCAAGAACCAGCGCCTATAGGGCACTGGAAAGCCACCTCGTCATACGACATATACATGGTGGACACCCCAAAAGAAGGGGATGGCGATGCAACAACGGAGGATGACCCCTCCAAGAAACAGCCTAAGCGCCGACGTCAGCGGCGCCGCTCTAAATCCTGCCAAAGCAAAAAGGCGATTCCGGCACCGGAGACAATAACACCCCGGACAGTGCCGAAGACAACCCCCTCCAGCAGGATTCAGCGCAGGAGGATGGAGAAGCCAACCCTCATGAGAGAGCGACAGACAAAGAGGTCGAGGACGACAATTATATGCCTCCCTCCGAAGACGAGGCAAGCCTCGACGACGACGAATTTGTCATGCTTGAGGATCCCATCGAACAAGAGCGTTTCAAACATAGGCTTATGGCCACGGCAAGCAGCCTCAAGAGAAAACAGCAGCAACTTAGAGCTGACCAAGACTTGCTAGCCGACAGATGGACGGAAGTCCTCACTGCCGAAGAGTATAAACTCAAACGCCCCTCAAAGAGCTACCCAAAGCGCAGGCTGCTACCTCAACTAGAGGAGGAAGCAACTAAACCTACATCACCAGCGTATGATGCGGTCGATCGGCCACCCCGTGGCCGCGACAGAGAGGCCTTTCGGCCCTCAACTCAAGCCGCACCCCGGCGCCGCTCAAAAAGTACCAAGGCACGGGGAAATGCGCCAGACCTGCGAGACATATTGGAGGACAAGGCAGGGCAAACAAGATCGATCTACGGAACGCATGGGCGCCCCACGACACGTGACGATAACCGTCACGCCGGATATGGCAAATGCGGCCAGGCTGAACAGGGCAGGCAAAGCTCATATGAGCTACGTCGTGATATAGCCCAGTACAGAGGCGCCACACACCCACTATGCTTCACAGATGAAGTAATGGATCATCAAATCCCCGAAGGGTTTAAACCCGTAAACATCGAATCATACGATGGCACAACAGATCCTGCGGTATGGATCGAGGATTATCTCCTTCATATCCACATGGCCCGCGGTGATGATCTACACGCCATAAAATACCTCCCACTCAAGCTTAAAGGACCAGCTCGACATTGGCTTAACAGCTTGCCAGCAGAGTCAATTGGTTGCTGGGAGGACCTGGAATCCGCATTTCTTGACAACTTCCAGGGCACTTATGTGCGACCATGAGACGCCAATGACCTAAGCCACATAATTCAGCAGCCAGAGGAATCGGCCAGACAATTCTTGACAGGGTTCCTAACCAAGAAAAATTAAATAGTCGACTGTCCAGACGCAGAGGCCCTTGCAGCCTTCAAACATAACATCCGTGACGAATGGCTTGCCCGACACCTAGGACAGGAAAAGCCGAAATCCATGGCAGCCCTCACGACACTCATGACCCACTTTTGCACGGGAGAAGACAGTTGGCTAGCTCGTAGTAATAACATGACCAAGAGCCCTGGTAATTCAGATACCAAGGACAACAATGGCAGGTCGCGTCGCAACAAGCACAAGTGCTGCATTAACGGCGACAATACTGAGGATACGGCAGTTAATGCCGGATTCAGAGGCTCTAAACCCGGTCAGCGGAAGAAGCCATTCAAAAGAAATCCTCCGGGCCCGTCCAGTTTAGACCGGATACTCGATCGCTCGTGCCAGATACACGGCACCCCCAAACAACCAGCCAATCACACTAACAGGGATTGTTGGGTGTTCAAGCAGGCAGGCAAGTTAAGTGCCGAAAACAGAGACAAGGGGCTGCATAGCGATGACGAGGAGGAGCCCCGGCCGCCGAACAACAGAGGACAGAAGGGCTTCCCCCCACAAGTGCGGACGGTGAACATGATATACGCAACCCACATCCCCAAAAGGGAACGGAAGTGTGCGCTCAGGGACGTATATGCGTTGGAGCCAGTCGCCCCAAAGTTCAACCCATGGTCCTCCTGCCCGATCACTTTTGATCGAAGGGACCAGCCCACTAGCATTCGTCACGGTGGATTCGCCGCATTGGTCCTAGACCCAATCATTGACGGATTTCACCTCACTAGAGTCCTCATGGACGGCGGCAGCAGCCTGAACCTGCTTTATCAGGATACAGTGCGGAAAATGGGCATAGATCCCTCAAGGATTAAACCCACAAAGACAACCTTTAAAGGCGTCATACCAGGTGTAGAGGCCAGCTGTACAGGCTCAGTTACACTCGAAGTGGTCTTCGGATCCCCGGATAATTTCTGAAGCGAGGAGTTAATCTTCGACATAGTCCCATTCCGCAGTGGCTATCATGCCCTGCTCGGACGAACAGCATTTGCAAAGTTCAATGCGGTGCCGCACTACGCATATCTCAAGCTCAAGATGCCAGGCCCTCGCGGAGTCATTATGGTCAATGGAAACAGTGAACGCTCTCTCCGAACAAAGGAGCACACGGCGGCCCTCGCGGCGGAAGTACAAAGTAGCCTCTCAAGGCAATTCTCCAGTCCGGCTGTTAAGCGTCCGGACACCGTCAAGCGTGCCCGGAGTAGCCTACAACAAGACCGTCTGGCATGTTCCGAGCTAGCATAGCAGTGCGGCCCCAACCCCAGCCCTCGCGAGATTGCAAAACCAGTACCACGCGTACATAATTACGCTCTGGAAATACCGTGGGCATAAGGGGAGGGGCACAACCACGGCATGCCCCTAAAGCGGCTCAACCGCACTAGGGGCTCCCATTTTTGTGATTTTTATTTATTTTTACTTTCAGGACTCCACTATTCGGAAGGCCTGTCCGGCAGTACACTCGCCGAACACACGATGCAACAGCTAGGGAGATAGCAAGCCACGTCGAAAGTACAGGTGGTCTCTATAACGAGCTAAATACCTGTCTTACTTAAAATCTCGCAGCTTGCCCCTGGAGGGGGACATGTCAAATAATCCCATCTCTTGCTTATCGCACTATTTGTATCGTTCTGCTTTCATAGCAGCCCTTTAATAAACAATACATAGCTCTTGTCTATTATTGCATTCATTTTTTCATGTAAATATGTTCAGTCATGACATTATGCAACCGTACACTTTGGTACGGCCGATACACCAGGGGCTTAAGGGCCAGTTCTTTTGGGTAATTCTCCCAGAATTGACCCCCTCCCCAGCTTCTCCCAGAATTGCCACTTGATATTTTTTTACAATTCCTAGCTAATTAGACCTTAACTAGCTAGGAATTGTAAAAAAAGATGAAGTGGCAATTCTGGGGAAGCTGGGGAGGGGGTCAATTCTGGGAGAATTGCCCAAAAGAACTGGCCCTAAGTACCCTAGAATACGGTGTGAGAAGACCGAACACCCTCATGAGTGCGGCACCCCGAACTTATAGCATTATATGCATCGGCTCCGAATCATGTCTTGGGTCAATAGTTGGGTTTGCCCGGCTCCCATGTTTTGGTACCTTATGTTCCGCTATATCGGCTAAGGTAGCGCTGGGAGAACTACTGCGATTGTGCCCCAGTTGAGCTGGGTTAACACCTCAGTAGAGAAAGCTAAAACTGACTGTCATGATAGGGCGAGAGACCGGTCACTGTTTGAGAGGTTTTTCGAGTCCCTAAAGACTTATGACGCTTAGAGCGAGGAGCTGGATTTATCCGGCCTAGGCGTGGATAGCGCCCCGAACTCGGTCTTCCGAATACTAGGGGCTTCGCCGAATTTAAAATTATAGAATTCTATGGCTAAGTGAGAGTGATAAAGCATTATAAGTCCGATTGCCTTGTTCGTTGTGCTGAGCGCCTCCCTCGAAGGACCCAAGAATGTGAACAAGAGCGCTCAGGTTTATCCCGAACACCCCAGCACTCATGGCATGGGGGTAGAAGCCAACGACTTGCATCTCTCAGATTTAATAAATGGCCGCACAGAAGGTAATATTTTAAATTCAAAAAGCGTTGCTTAGCGCCTATGAACAAGTTTTCAGCGCACAGGATAAACACGAGCGAGTTTACTCAAAAATTACATCCCTGGTACATTCATTCGCTACAAGACGGGCACCCTTCAGGACGCCCTCATAATACATCTCGGGCCTGCGATGCTCCTTCCCCTCCGGTGGCCCATCCTTCACCAGCTTCTCAGCATCGAGCTTGCCCCAGTGCACTTTGGCACGAGCAAGGGCCCTACGGGCGCCTTCGATGCATACGGAGCGCTTGATGACTTCAAGCCATGGACAGGCATCCACCAGCCACCGCACCAGCCCAAAGTAGCTCCCAGGCATGGCCTCCCCAGGCCACAGTCGACCTATAAGGCCCTTCATGGCCTGTTCGGCTGCCTTATGGAGCTCGACCAGCTGCTTCAGCTGGTCGCTCAGGGGCACCGGGTGTCTGGCCTCAGCATACTGGGACCAGAACACCTTCTCCGTCGAGCTCCCTTCCTCGGCCCGATAGAATGCGAGGCAGATCTGCGAATGCTCCTAGAGAGCTCCGGATTCGGGTAAGTAACAGGTAATTTACTTTCACGTGCTTGCTTTGCATAAAGAATGCCTTACCCGCGGCAATCTTTTTGATCGCCTCAATTTCCTGGAGGGCTTTTTGGGCTTCGGCCTTGGTAGATTTGGCGCTTTCAAGTGCCAAGGCAAGCTTGGACTCTCGAGTCTTGGAGTCAAGCTCTAAACTCTCATGTTTTTAATAAGAGCATTGAGCTCTTGCCGCACCTCCGCCACCTGCGCCTCTTGCTTCTCTCGCTTGGTGCACTCCATGGCCGCATTGTTTTCGGCCTTGGAAAGCGCTTTCTTCAGGGTCGCCACCTCGGTTGTGGCCCCTGTAACATTCACGTTGGTCCTGTCATTATTTGTAACCAGGTATTTTTATATATACTTACATAAGGTACTACATACCTGCCGTGTCCTTGAGCTGCTTCTTGGCACGGTCGAGCTCGTTCTCGGACTGCTCGAGGCTCTGCTTCAATGCATCGACCTCCGCAGTCAGTGCAGCAGATGTCAGTAGCGCAGCCTGCATTCCCATATTGACATATTTATGTTAGACTCCTGCGTATATCTTTTTAGATCCTCAGTCCGGCTTTTCTTTCCGAACACCAAAATGAGCATCAGGGGCTATTGTCTATGCGGTAACATTTTTATATGTTTTAAATACATACCTCAAAGCCTGTTAGAAGGCTGGGACGAGCTTTTGTCAGCCCGCTCTTGGCGGACTGAACCTTCTGGATCACCGCACTCATAACAGTGCGGTGTTCCTTGTCGATGGAGGCGCCGTTAAGCACCTCCAGCAAATTGTCCGGCGCCTCTGGTTGGACGGAGGCCGCCGGCGTTGTAGGCTTGCCCTTCTTGCGAAGGGGCCGCCTGCCGGACTCCGGAATCACTGAAGGTTCCAGAGCGGTGTCTGGCCCAGGGCCGGACTTAGATCCCTCTGGGGCTTCATCCCCTTTGGGCCTGGAGTCCGGGAGGTCGCCTTGCGGCGCCTCCAGGACCACCTCCTCCTAGTTTAGCCCCTTTTGGGACTCCACCTCGGCATCGTCCATAGGGCGAGGGGAGGTAGCAGTCGGGAGTGAAGCACTATTCACATCCGACGAATCCAGGGAACCGCTTGACGAATCGTTGAGCTAAGCCTGGGGCGGACTGCATGATTAAATTTGGCGTTAGAAGATACTGTACAATAAAGGAACGCCATGAGTTATTCTGGTATCCGGATACTTACGATTTTTCCAGGGGCTTGGCCCTGGATGGCCACTCCTCTCCGCCGTCTTCGGCGTCGGTGGCATAGTCCGAGAGAAGGGTCTTCCCCTTCTTGGACCCTCCGGCCTCCCCAGTTGGGGCAGCCTTCCTTTTCTTTCCTCCCCCCGTTGGAGGGGGAGAGGCTTCTTCTTCCTCCTCCTCCTCCTCGAAGGCGGAGTGCGCTTCGGGGTCGTCGGGCGATGAATCCGACACCACTAGGCGCCGGGAACTCTTTCGAGTCCCCGTGGCCTTTTTCTTGGCCTTCTTCTTCGGCACCACGTGAGGTGCCGGAACCAGCAGCTTTGCCAAGCAGGCATCTGCTGGGCCTTCGGGCAAAGGAGCCGGACAGTCGATCTGTCCGGCCTTCTTCTGCCAGTCCTGTTAAAGGAATGGGAGTTTAGATTCCGCATGGAGTCAAACTATGAAAAACAAGTACCTTGTAATGGGTAAACTAAGCTTACCGCACTGGCTTGGCGCTTCGTGCAGAATCCATGATCCTTGGTAATGGGAGGGTGAACCTCGGAGCTCTTGAAAAGCACCTTCCAGGCATCTTCGTGCGTTGTGTTGAAGAGCCTGGACAAAGTTTGGTGCTGGGCCGGGTCGAATTCCCACAAATTAAAAGCCCATCGTTGACACGGGAGGATCCAGCGGAAGAGCATGACCTGGACTATGTTACAAGTTTAACCTTCCTATCGATCAGATCTTTGACGCGGGTTTGGAGTCCGGTCACCTCTGCCGAATTACCCCATGATAGGCCCGTCTCTTTCCATGAGGTGAGCCATGTGGGGATGCCAGATGGGAATTCGGGGGCCGCTGCCCATTCAGGGTCACGCGGCTCAATGATGTAGAACCACCCCGATTGCCACCCTTTGATGGTTTCCACAAAGGAGCCCTCGAGCCAGGTGACGTTGGGCATCTTGCCCAACATGGCGCCTCCGCGCTCCGCTTGCCGGCCGCCCACAACCTTCGGCTTGACATTGAAGGTCTTCAGCCATAAGCCGAAGTGGGGCTGGATGTGGAGGAAGACCTCGCACATGATGATAAACGCCAAGATGTTGAGGATGAAGTTCGGGGCCAGATCATGGAAATCCAGGCCATAGTAGAACATGAGCCCCCGGACAAATGGGTGAAGAGGAAAGCCCAGTCCGCGGAGGAAATGGGGGAGAAACACGACCCTCTCATGGGGCCTGGGGGTGGGGATGAGCTGCCCCTCATCTGGGAGCCGGTGCGCGATGTCGTTGGACAAGTATCTGGCTTTCCTCAGCTTCTTGATTTGCCCCTCCGTAACGGAGGAGGCCATCCACCTGCCTCCCACTCCGGACATGATTGGAGAAGGTTGAGGTGGGAAGTGCGGACTTGGGCGCTGGAGCTCAAGTGCGTAGGAATAGATAAGCAAAGGAGGAGGAAGGCGTATATGGAAAGGGTTGATTCTTATCCCCTTATATGGGCGGCCGAAACTGTGTGCCCCCACCAGCCTGGTAAAACTCGCTTATCTCCCAAGCGCCGCGATTAATGGCGCGGTTGGGTTACCCACGCCCGTATTAATGAGAATCCCGGAATAAGGGGACACAATCTCTGCTTTGACAAGACGTGCCAAGGAAACCGCCTCGCTAAACACGCTGAGGTGGGACACTAAAACGATTCAAATAAGGGCTTGGCTGTGGCATGATGTCACGCTACGGAATACGTCAGCAGATTAGATTTGTGTGAATATTATTCTCTCTATGGTGGTATGTGGAAACTATTTTGCAGAGCCAGACACTATCCTTGTGTTCAACATCTTCTATGAAGTATTTGGAGGAGGAACCTGCCTTGCAATGCCGAAGACAATTTGCGCACCGGACTCGTCATCATTGAAGCCTGGTTCAAGGGCTACTGAGGGAGTCCTGGATTAGGGGGTGTCCGGATGGTCGGACTATGACCTTTGGACGGACTCCCGGACTATGAAGATACAAGATTGAAGACTTCGTCCCGTGTCCGGATAGGACTTTCCTTGGCGTGGAAGGCAAGCTTGGCGATACGATATGTAGATCTCCTCCCATTATAACCGACTCTGTGTAACCCTAGCCTTCTCCGGTGTCTATATAAACCGGAGAGGTTTTAGTCCGTAGGACGAAGAACAATCATACCATAGGCTAGCTTCTAGGGTTTAGCCTCTCTGATCTCGTGGTAGATCTACTCTTGTACTTTCCATATCATCAATATTAATCAAGCAGGAGTAGGGTTTTACCTCCATCGAGAGGGCCCGAACCTGGGTAAAAACATCGTGTCCCTTCTCTCCTGTTACCATCCGCCTAGACGCACAATTCGGGACCCCCTACCCGAGATCCGCCGGTTTTGACACCGACAATGGGGGTTGTGTGGAGAAGACAAAAAAGAAGAAAGTCTCATGTTAACGAGGGTAATCAACGGGCTATGGAGATGCCCATCAATTGATGTCAACATGAGGAGTAGGGATTGCCATGCAATGGATGCACTAGAGCTATAAATGTATGAAAGCTCAACAAAAGAAACTAGTGGGTGTGCATCCAACTTGCTTACTCACGAAGACCTAGGGCATTTTGAGGAAGCCCATCGTTGGAATATACAAGACAAGTTCTATAATGAAAAATTCCCACTAGTATATGAAAGTGACAACATAAGAAACTCTCTATATGAAGAACATGGTGCTACTTTGAAGCACAAGTGTGGAAAAAGATAGTAGCATTATCCCTCCCTTTTTGGGGCATTTTTTTATTTGGCCTTTCCTTTCTTTTTTTTGGCCTTTCCTTTTTTTATTTGGCCTGTCTCTTTTTTTAAGGGACAATGCCCTAATAATGATGATCATCACACTTCTATTTACTTACAACTCATGAGTTAAAACTCAAAAGTAGAACAAGATATGACTCTATATGAATGCCTCCGGCGATGTACCGGGATGGGCAATGAATCAAGAGTGACATGTATGAAAGATTATGAAGGTGGATTTTCCACATATACGATGTCAACTACATGATCATGCAAGGCAATATGACAATGATGATGCGTGTCATGATGAACGGAACGGTGGAAAGTTGCATGGAAATATATCTCGGAATGGCTACGGAAATGCCATAATAGGTAGGTATGGTGGCTGTTTTGAGGAAGATATAAGGAGGTTTATGTGTGATACGTCTCCAATGTATCTACTTTTCCAAACACTTTTGCTGTTGTTTTGGACTCTAACTTGCATGATTCGAATGAAACTAACCCGGACTGACGATGTTTTCAGCAGAACTGCCATGATGTTGTTCATTGTGCAGAAAACAAAAGTTCTCGGAATGACCTAAAAATCCACGGAGAAAACTTTTGGAAAATATAAAAAAATACTGGCAAAAGATGAAGGCCAGGGGGCCCACACCCTGTCCACGAGGGTGGGGGCGCGCCCTCCCCCTGGGCGCGCCCCCCTATCTCGTGGCCCCCCTAGAGCTCCGCCGACCTCAACTACAACTCTATATATTCCGTTTCGCGGAGAAAAAAATCAGATAGAAAGTTTCATCGCGTTTTACGATATGGAGCCGCCGCCAAGCCCTAATTTCTCTCGGGAGGGCTGATCTGGAGTCCGTTCGGGGCTCCGAAGAGGGGGATTCATCGCCGTCATCATCATCGACCATCCTCCATCACCAATTTCATGATGCTCACCGCCATGCATGAGTAATTCCATCGTAGGCTTGCTGGACGGTGATGGGTTGGATGAGATTTACCATGTAATCAAGTTAGTTTTGTTAGGGTTTGATCCCTAGTATCCACTATGTTCTGAGATTGATGTTGCTATGACTTTGCTATGCTTAATGCTTGTCACTAGGGCCCGAGTGCCATGATTTCAGATCTGAACCTATTATGTTTTCATGAATATATGTGAGTTCTTGATCCTATCTTGCAAGTCTATAGTCACCTATTATGTGTTATGATCCGACAACCCCGAAGTGACAATAATCGGGATACTTCTCGGTGATGACCGTAGTTTGAGGAGTTCATGTATTCACTATGTGTTAATGCTTTGGTCCGGTACTCTATTAAAAGGAGGCCTTAATATCCCTTAGTTTCCACTAGGACCCCGCTGCCACGGGAGGGTAGGACAAAAGATGTCATGCAAGTTCTTTTCCATAAGCACGTATGACTATATTCGGAATACATGCCTACATTACATTGATGAACTGGAGCTAGTTCTGTGTCACCCTATGTTATAGCTATTACATGAGGAATCGCATCCGACATAATTATCCATCATTGATCCAATGCCTACGAGCTTTTCACATCTTCTGTTTTGCTATTTACTTTTCCATTGCTACTGTTACAACTACTACAAAACTGTTATCTTTACTTTTGCCACTGTTACCATTACTATCATACTACTTTGCTACTAAATACTTTGCTATAGATACTAAGTTATCCAGGTGTGGTTGAATTGACAACTCAACTGCTAATACTTAAGAATATTCTTTGGCTCCCCTTATGTCGAATCAATAAATTTGGGTTGAATACTCTACCCTCGAAAGCTGTTGCGATCCCCTACACTTGTGGATTATCAAGACTAATTTCTAGCGCCGTTGCCGGGGAGCATAGCTCTATTCTTTGAGTCACTTGGGATTTATATCTGCTGATCACTATGAAGAACTTGAAAGATCAAAGAACAAAATTCTATCCCTCAACTACGAGGGGAGGTAAGGAACTGCCATCTAGCTCTGCACTAGATTCTCCTTCTGTTATGAGTAAGCTTGCAACACCTAAACCTGCTATTGCTATTAATTCTGATATGTCGCATGTTATTGATGATGCCACTTCTGCTATGCATGATATTTATGATGAAACTACTTCTATGCATGATACTACTGTGCCATTAGGTGAATTGTTGGATGAACAACTTGCTAGGGTTAGAGAGAATGAAATTATTGAAGATGCTATTATTGATGATAGTGATGATGAAGCCCCCCCTAATTATGAATTGCCTGTTGTTCCTGAGGGTTATGTTATGGATGAAGAAGCTGCTAGAGCTAATTTTGCTTGCAAAGATAGATATGATCTTAAGAAGTTATTAGCTAAATGGAAGCAGTAATCCCTTAATACTAGAATGAAACCTGACCCTGCTTTTGCTACTTCACCTATTTGTGTTACTGATAAGGATTATGAATTCTCTGTTGATCCTGAAATAATTACTTTGGTTGAATCTGATCTTTTTATGGCCTTGAATCTGAAACTGTTGTGGCACATCTTACCAAGTTGAATGATATAGCCACCCTGTTTACTAATGATGAGAAGTCTCGCTATTATTATATCCTTAAGATATTTTTGTTCTCATTAAATGGTGATGCTAAAACTTGGTTTAATTCTCTTGATCTTGGTTGTGTGCTTAGTCCCCAGGATATGATTTATTACTTCTCTGCTAAATATTTCCCTGCTCATAAGAAACAAGCTGCCTTGCGGGAAATATATAATTTTGTGCAAATCGAAGAAGAGAGTCTCCCACAAGCTTGGGGGAGGCTTCTCCGATTACTTAATGCTTTGCCTGATCATCCTCTTAAGAAAAATGAAATACTTGATATCTTTTATAATGGACTAACTGATGCTTCCAAGGACTACTTGGATAGTTGTGCTGGTTGTGTTTTCAGGGAAAGAACAGTCGACCAAGTTGTATTGTTATTGAATAATATGTTAACTAATGAAAATAATTGGACTCTTCCTAAGGCAATTCCTGAGCCAATTGAGCCAACTCCTGAGCCTATTCCTAAACCTACTCCGAAGAAGAGGGGCGTTCTATTTCTCAGTCCCGAAGATATGCAAGAGGCAAAGAAATCAATGAAAGAAAAAGGTACTAAAGCTGAAGATGTTAAGAATTTACCACCTATTGAAGAAATACATGGTCTTAATCTACCGCCTGTTGAAGAAACACATTGTCTTGATAACCCGACACAGGTAGTAAAGGTAAATTCTCTCTATAGATATGATAAAGTTGAAATTCGCTCTACTAAATTTCATAGCCCATGCTTAGATGAATTTGATGACTTTATGGCTAGACATGAAAGTTTTAATGCTTATGTTGGTAGAGAATTAAAGAATAATTCTTTCGAGATAGGACGCTTGAGTGATTATATGGCTAGAGTTAAAGGTGAACTTAAACTCATTAGCAAATATGCTTCTATGGTTACCACTCAAGCTGAGCAAGTACTTAAAGCTCAAAGTGATTTGCTTGATGAATTAAATAATAAACATGACTTTGCTGTTAGAGTGGCTACTAGAACTGGTAGAATGACTCAGGAACCTTTGTATCCTGAAGGCCAACCTAAGAGAATTGAGCAGGATTCTCAGAGAAATAATGTAGAGGCACCTAGTTCTTCTAAAAAGAAGAAAAAGAAAGACGATAAGACTTTGCATGCTTCTAGTGAACCTGCTATAGACACACCTGAGAATCCCAATGGTATTTCTATTTCTGATGCTGAAACACAATCAGGTGATGAACATGAACCTAGTGATAATGTTAATGATAATGTTCATGTTGATGCTCAACCTAGCAATACCAATGATGTAGAGATTGAACCTGCTGTTGATCTTGATAACCCACAATCAAAGAATCAATGTTATGATAAGAGAGATTTTGTTGCTAGAAAACATGGTAGGGAAAGAGAACCATGGGTTCAGAAACCCATACTCTTTCCTCCTAAACCATCCAAGACAAAGAGTGATGAGGACTTTGAGCGCTTTGCTGAAATGATTAGACCTATTTTCTTACGCATGCACTTAACTGATATGCTTAAAACAAACCCTTATGCTAAATACATGAAAGATATCATTACAAATAAGAGGAAAATACCTGAAGCTGAAATCTCCATGATGCTTGCCAACTATACCTTTAAGGATGAAATACCTAAGAAACTTGGTGATCCTGGAGTACCCACTATACCTTGCTCCATAAAAAGATATTATATTAAAACTGCCTTATCTGATTTAGGAGCTGGTGTTAGTGTTATGCCTCTTTCCTTGTACCGTAGACTTGAATTAAGTAAGTTGACACCTACTGAGATATCTTTGCAAATGGCTGACAAATCAACTGCTATACCTGTCGGCATTTGTGAGGACGTGCCTGTTGTTGTTGCGAATGTTACTATCTTAACAGACTTTGTCATTCTTGATATTCCTGAGGACGACAGTATGTCGATTATCCTTGGTAGACCTTTTTTAAATACTGCAGGTGCTGTTATTGATTGCAACAAAGGCAATGTCACCTTTCATGTTAATGGAAATGAGCACACGGTACATTTTCCGAGGAAACAACCTCAAGTTCATAGCATAAATTCTATTGGGAAAATTCCATCAATTATATTTGGAGGTTTTGATTTTCCTCTTCCTACTGCAAAGAAAAAGTATGATATTCTTATTATTGGGGATTTTCACATCTCCGTTGAGGTAACCTAGTGTCACTTTGAAATTTCTCCAGTTTCATGTTATTCGGAAAGATTTTGTTAACAAGACTTGATCAACCTTGTTAGCGGATTCATTTTGATGATCATGAGATGGATGAAACTAGAAGGCACAACCTTCTGTACCTTTTTTTTTACTTTCTGCTATTTAGAATAAATAAAGCAAAAATAGTATTATCTGTCTATTTTCTGAATTATCCATGCAATAAAAAATATCCCGAAAATAAAGGTGCTCCAAATGCCCTGCGAATTTAGTATGATTTTTTATAGAATATTTGAGGATTTTAGGCACTGAAAACACTACAGAAGGGGCAAGCACCTGGCCACGAGGGTGGAGGGCGCGCCCACACCCCTTGGGCGCGCCCCCCCGTCTCGTGGGCCCATGGTGGCCCCCTTCACTTATTCCTGCACCCACACACTCCATCTTCTTCCCAAAATAAAATCCCCATCTAGCTCAAGCACGAGTTCTAGCTCATTTTGCTGCGATTTTGATCTCCTTGCTCGAAGCCCCATTCACAAAACTGCTTTGGAAGATTGTTGCTTGGTATGTGACTCCTCCATTGGTCCAATTAGTTTTTGTTCTAGTGCTTTATTCATTGCAAATTTTTGTTGCATAGGTGACCCTGTTCTTGAGCTTGCATGTTAAATTTATGAGGTCCCAAGCAATTCTAATGCATGATTTAGGCTCTAGGCACTTGTAGGAGTAGTTGCTACCAATCTTGTTTAGTTTTATTCACTTTCATTTTGAAGTTACTAAAGTTTCAGAAATTTTTCAGAAAAAGAAATATGTTTAGTAGAATGTATCAAGGTGGTTCCTCAATAAAGAAAGGACCCAGGCTTGCTATGCGTGAGCAAGACGATGAACTACCGAGGGACGCAGAAGTGTGAGCCTGTGAGTTGCCAACAGACGATTTTATGGTCAATGCAGGCATTAAGGATGAATTTGACGCATATGTGTGTAATGCCGATCTTGAGGACTTCTTACAAGATAAGTGTCCTCAGTACTATCAATTGACCGATTAATTTGTGAGAAGGTTTAAATATAAATCTTCGGGTAATTCTCAGAGTGTCCTGTTTGATATTTATGATAAATCTTATACCATGGACTTAGAAGATTTTACAACTGCTTGCAAACTTCCGCAGTGGGGCAATGTTAATGATCCCCACAAATCTGAATTTAGAGACTTTCTTGCTAGAATTACTGTGGGAGAATCTAGGGATATAGCACAAGCTACCATAGGGAGCATTCATTTTCCTGCTATACATTATTTTGCTCTCTTCATTGGTAGATGCATTAACGGTAAAGATGAAGCATGTCATATGTGTGTCCCTGATCTTTGTGTCCTCAAGAGTTCTGCATTAGGTAATAAAGCTTACAACTTGGGGGCAATAGTCGCACGTAGGTTGCATAATAATGGTATGTCTGGAGATTTATTTGGAGGTATTTATGCGACCCGTGTTGCTAATTATCTTGGTATAGCCCCACGAGAGGGGGATATGGTGTTGCCTCCTACTTATTTAGACTATGACGCGATGGTCAAACATCGTTTTCTTTTGAGTAATGAACATTTCCTCCATTATCGACTAATCTTTGACAGACATAGCTCTGTCCCTGTTACTCTCCTTCCTCCTTTCCTTTTTGATTACCACGCAAAACAAAGATATGTTGTTACCAGGGAGGAGGCAGCTGAACACGAGGGGAGAGCGGAGGCGGATCGCCAGCATGCCGCAGCTCAGGAGGCATTTGCTGCTGCATCTCAGTACGACCCCAGTTACAACTACGGATATCAGCCAGGCTATCCTTGGCATTAGACCAACTTAGGCCAAAAGCCTAAGCTTGGGGGAGTATGTATTTCTCACCGACTTTACATTCATGTTCACACACTATTCTAGCTGTCGGTGCTCATACTCTTCTATTGTATTATCCATGCTAGTTTAATTTTCTTTTTCTAGCCTTCTTCTTGTGTGCTTGATAAACCTTAAGAAAAATCAAAAATTTTAGTTAGTTTAATTTCCATGCTTGTAGTAGTAATTAAAATGAAAACCCAAAAAGATTTCTCGTTCTTCTTTTACTTGTTGGGAGCTTTCCCGTGTAAATAGTTTTATTTTCTTTTCCTTCCTTTGGGGGTCGAGAGTAGAAGACCATATTGAAAATGTTTAGTGGCTCTCACATGCTTGATTGTTTATTTAACTTAGAGCCCATATTACTTTGTCTCCTCTCTTGAAATGAATGCTTGCAGATTCTAGCTTAGTCCAATGCACTATTATTATTATACACATCGTTCGGTCGTGTAAGTGAAAGGCAATAATGACGATATATGATGGACCGATTGAGATAAGAGAAGCTGGTATGAACTCGACCTCTCGTGTTTTTGTAAATATGACGAGTTCATCGTTCCTGATTCAGCTTGTTATGAAGTAAACATATTTGCAATGTCATTTAGAGATTATAGTTGCTTGTGTTGTGCCATGCTTGATTAGCTATGAGTTATAATGGTCTACCTTGCGTGCCAACATGCTATTAAAATGATTATGATGTGGTATGATGGGATTGTATCCTCCTTTGAATAAATTGAGTGACTCGACTTGGCACATGTTCACGTATGTAGTTGAAACAAATCAACATAGCCTTCACGATATTTATGTTCATGGTGGATTATATCATACTCATGCTTGTACTCGGTGTGAATTAATTTTAATGCATGTTTATGATTGTTGTCGCTCTCTCAGTTGGTCGCTTCCCAGTCTTTTGCTAGCCTTCACCTATACTAAGCGGGAATACTGCTTGTGCATCCAAACTCCATAAACCCCAAAGTTGTTCCATATGAGTCCACCATACCTTCCTATATGCGGTATCTACCTGCCGTTCCAAGTAAATTTGTATGTGCCAAACTCCAAACCTTCAAATGAAATTCTATTTTGTATATTCGAGCAGCTCATGTTTCAACTAGGGCTACCTGTATCTTCCATGCTATGTGGGTTATTCTCAAGAGGAGTGGACTCCGCTCCTCATTCACGAGAAAGGGCCGGTAACCGGGATGCCCAGTCCCATGATCCAAAAAGATCAAAGAAAATCAATATAATTAAACAAAACTCCCCCAGGGCTGTTGTTAGTTGGAGGCACTCGTTGTTTCGAGCAAGCCATGGATTGATGCTTGTTGGTGGTGGGGGAGTATAAACTTTTACCATTCTGTTTGGGAACTGCCTATAATGCATGTAGTATGGAAGATATAGCCATCTCATAGTTGCTGCGTTGACAGTGAAAGTATACCGCTCAAAATTTTATTCAATCTCTATTTTAAAATCGAGCTCTGGCACCTCTACAAACCCCTGCTTCCCTCTGTGAAGGGCCTATCTTTTTACTTTTATGTTGAGTCATCACCTTCTTATTAAAAAGCACCCACTGGAGAGCACACTATCATTTGCATTCATTACTATTGGTTTATATTGGGTATGACTTGACTGGATCTCTTTTACCATGAATTACAATGTTTAGTTAGTCCTTGATCTTTAAAGGTGCTCCACATTTATGTTTTGCGGTCTCAGAAAGGGCTAGCGAGATACCATTTTGTCATATCATATTATGGTTGTTTTGAGAAAGTGTTGTCATCCGAGTTTTATTATTATGGCTCGCTAGCTGATTATGCCATTGATATGAGTAATTGTGAGACCTAAGTGTTATTGTGAGTATGGTTAGTTCATAATACTTGCTGGAACTTGAATCCTGGCTTTACATATTTACAACAACAAGAGCAAACTGAGTTTGTAAAAGTTTTTCTTTATCACTTTCAGTTTGTCAACTGAATTGCTTGAGGACAAGCAAAGGTTAAAGCTTGGGGGAGTTGATACGTCTCCAAGTATCTACTTTTCCAAACACTTTTGCCCTTGTTTTGGACTCTAACTTGCATGATTTGAATGAAACTAACCCGGACTGACGCTGTTTTCAGAAGAACTGCCATGATGTTGTTTATCGTGCAGAAAACAAAATTCTCGGAATGACCTGAAAATCCACGGAGATAACTTTTGGAAAATACAAAAAAATACTGGCAAAAGATGAAGGCCAGGGGGCCCACACCCTGTCCACGAGGGTGGGGGGCGTGCCCCCCTATCTCGTGGCCCCCCTGGAGCTCCGCCGACCTCAACTCCAACTCTATATATTCCATTTCGCGGAGAAAAAAATCAAAGAGAAAGTTTCATCGCGTTTTACGATACGGAGCTGCTGCTAAGCCCTAATCTCTCTCGGGAGGGCTGATCTGGAGTCCGTTTGGGGCTCCGAAGAGGGGGATTCATCGCCGTCATCATCATCGACCATCCTCCATCACCAATTTCATGATGCTCACCGCCATGCATGAGTAATTCCATCGTAGGCTTGCTGAACGGTGATGGGTTGGATGAGATTTACCATGTAATCAAGTTAGTCGTGTTAGGGTTTGATCCCTAGTATCCACTATGTTCTGAGATTGATGTTGCTATGACTTTGCTATGCTTAATGCTTGTCATTAGGGCCCGAGTGCCATGATTTCAGATATGAACCTATTATGTTTTCATGAATATATGTGAGTTCTTGATCCTATCTTGCAAGTCTATAGTCACCTATTATGTGTTATGATCCGACAACCCCGTAGTGACAATAATCGGGATACTTCTCGGTGATGATCGTAGTTTGAGGAGTTCATGTATTCACTATGTGTTAATGCTTTGGTCCGGTACTCTATTAAAAGGAGGCCTTAATATCCCTTAGTTTCCACTAGGACCCCGCTGCCACGGGAGGGTAGGACAAAAGATGTCATGCAAGTTCTTTTCCATAAGCACATATGACTATATTCGGAATACATGCCTACATTACATTGATGAACTGGAGCTAGTTCTCTGTCACCCTATGTTATAACTATTACATGAGGAATCGCATCCGACATAATTATCCATCACTGATCCAATGCCTACGAGCTTTTCACATCTTGTGTTTTGCTATTTACTTTTCCGTTGCTACTGTTACAACTACTACAAAACTGTTATCTTTACTTGTGCCACTGTTACCATTACTATCATACTACTTTGCTACTAAATACTTTGCTGTAGATACTAAGTTATCCAGGTGTGGTTGAATTGACAACTCAACTGCTAATACTTAAGAATATTCTTTGGCTCCCTTTTGTCGAATCAATAAATTTGGGTTGAATACTCTACCCTCGAAAGCTGTTGCGATCCCCTACACTGGTGGCTTATCAATGTGTGATAGAGCGTATCGTATCACGTGGTTTGGATGCACCGGCGAAGTTTGCACCAACTCTCAGGGTGAGAAAGGGCAATGCACGGTACCAAAGAGGCCAGCAATGATGGAAAGGTAAGAGTGCGTATAATCCATGGACTCACATTAGTCATAAAGAACTCATATACTTATTGCAAAAATCTACAAGTCATCAAAAACTAAGCACTATGCGCATGCTCCTAGGGGATTGATTGGTAGAAAAAGACCATCGCTCGTCCTCGACCGCCACTCATAAGGACACTACAAAAAAAAGACACATTCGTGACATTTTGGGCCGAACGAATTTTTTTTCTGTCATACTTATGACACTTCTATGACGATAATTGTGACAAAACCCGGTATCATCATAGATGTGGTGGGCTCCTACTTCTATGACAAAATATCATGACAGAAAATGGGCTTTTCAACCTGGGCGAGCCGAAGACGCAGCTGCATGACATTCTTTGGGCCATCCATGATGGAAAAAACCATGGTAGAAGCAAGGGCGAGGAAAATTTCGGTGTGTTCCCGGTTACGGTGTGTGGTCGGGGGCCGCGCAATGCATGTATCTCTCATACACGTACGCGCGTGTGTGCGAGGCGTTGGGCTCTAACTGAACCCGCGCGAGGCGTCGCCTAACTGAACCCGAGCGATTGCACCGCAGGCTACGCGTTACTGAACCCGAGCGATCAATCGATGGCTATTAACTGAACTCGATCGAGCAATTCCTTCGCTACTGCTGCTAACTGAAGCCGATCAATGATGCCTCTGGATGA